>NC_132838.1:24526073-24593573 GCF_048164855.1 Canis lupus baileyi
CAGAAGTACTTCACACAGAACATTGAAAATATCTGTGCCCAGGGATGGCAATTTAATAAAATTCAGTTATTACCATTTTATCAGATAATTCTTATGTACAACTGGTTTTTTTTTAACCACTAATATAATTTGATGTCACTACCATAATTCATGATAAAGTACCAGGACTTTTATCCCTCATTAATTTTGTATCACCACCACAAGAAACATCAACACAATGAACAAGGCAAATAGCATCTTATTTACAATTATTACAAAAACCATTTTAATCTCTCAGAGTTCCTAAAAAGATGTCAATATCCTCAGAGGTATGCAGACCATACTTCAGGAAGCTCTGGTCTAGGCAAATCACAGTAAATCCATTTGCTTACTTGTTGACTGGTACAATTCCAGCCAAGGAGATATGAGGAGAAATCTTTTTGGGGAGTTTTGGAAAAGTTTTCCTCACTCTTAAAAGGGATCTCAAGACTCAAAGAGAAATCTGTACACTTATGTTGATAGCAGCATTATTCACAATAGCCAAGAGGTAGAAAAACCCAAACATCCATTGATGCATGAATGGATAAGCAAACCCTCATATATACACACACAATAGAATACTACACAGCCTTAAAAAGGAAAGAAATTTTGACACATGCATGCCACAGCGGGTGAATCTTGAGGACACTATGCTGTGTGAAACAAGCCAGACACAAAAAGAAATACTATATGATTCCACTTATATGGCCTACCCAGAGTGGTAAAATTCATAGACAGAAAGTAGAATGGTGATTGCCAGGACCCTGACATGCACGAAATAGAGGATTATTGTGTAATGGGTAGAGAGTTTTAGTTTTGTAAGATGAATAAATTTTAGGGATTAGTTGCACAACAATGTGAACACAACACTCTTGAACTGTATACTTAAAAATAAACGTGCTAAATTTTATGCTGTGTGTATTTTACTGCA
Source organism: Canis lupus baileyi (assembly GCF_048164855.1). Taxonomy (NCBI): domain Eukaryota; kingdom Metazoa; phylum Chordata; class Mammalia; order Carnivora; family Canidae; genus Canis; species Canis lupus. Next base: position 24,527,023 of record NC_132838.1, read on the forward strand.
ATAAAAATATTTAAGATTTTTAAATCAAATAAAATTATTAAGAAGGTTCTCATGGATAAAATAGGTGACAGGGATTAAGGAGTGCACTTGTGACGAGCACTGGGTGACGTGTAGGACTATCACTATATTGTATACCAGAAACTAATATAACACTGTATGTTAACTGGACTTAAGATAAAAATTTAATTAAAAAGGGATCTTAAAATAAGAAAACAGATTTCAATTCTAGCCTTTGGTTGATGTTGTGTGGAGAGGTGATGCTAAAGCCATACTGCAGTCTTGAGAAGTTGAACTCCAATATTTTGAGGATAACAGAGGAGAAGGAGGAAATAATGGAAGAGCCTGAATCTTGATAACATGATTAAGATCCTAAATTAACCAACCTTGGCACCCCCTACTGTCAATCATACTATGTAAGTTAACACATTTTCCTTTTTCCTTAGGAAATATTCAGTGGGATATTCTGTTACTTGTAGCTAAAAGCATTCTCACTGATACCAAGAGAAAAGTATCAAAAAAAGCAAACAATGAGTTTAGCCGTTCCTCTGCCCCTTGGTCACGGTACAGTCTTGGGAAAATCATTTCACTGCTCCCTGCTGTTCAAGGCGGAAGATGGATTCGATATCTATGGACACTGCCTATGACTTTTAACAGATTTGCTATTATATATGCTGGAAGTTGGATATATCATAAAATTTCGCTTATCCACATTGGCCTTTTATGGCTGAGTAAGTATTGAGATTTATTCCTCTTAGATCTAGGTAGTTTATCTGCCTGTCACTGACTTTCCTGAACTACTCAGAGGATTGACTTGTTTTCGGAAGCTTGAAATGACAGGTGTGGTTACTTCATGTCAGGGTGCATGTTACGCAGATGCCTGCCACATGGGCATGGTGACGAAGACCTCCTCTCCACAAGAAATCTCAGAACTTGTGTGAATTATAGAGCCTTTATCTCCCTACTGGGAAAGTTCTGAGACCTAAAGTATGGAGGGCTATAACAAGTGGGATGCGGGTACCTGGGTGGCTCAGTCAGTTAAGCATCTGCCTTTGGCTCAAGTCATGATCTACACATACAGACACACTTGAGCTCTCTCACTCTCTCTCAAAAAAAAAAAAAAAAAAAGTGTCTCCGTGGCACATTGGCCAAGGCCACCAAAATTCCATAGGAGCACACCTGATTGACAATACCATTTAAGAAATGAGATTGTTCAATTGCGATATTATAAATGTTTGGTGCTGGCAAGTTTAGTGTACAGTCAAGTTTTGCTAAGAAATTCTCCCAGCAAAGCAGGAAGGTATTGATTCTTCTAGCTCTAGACATAGAGGTTGATTCTCCAAGTCCAGGAGAGTTAAGAGCTTTTCTTAATCAGAGATCTTCGGAATGGCAGTGATCTCCCCTTACCGGCAGGATTCTTTGTCTGAGTAGGTGTTCAATGTATCTTTGAGTTCCTCCTGTCCATCTCCCCCACCTTACCTCCAGAGCAGACAGGCAACTAAACAGGTTTGTTCTGGCTGGAGTCAGAAGGAATAAAGACGGTCTTCATGTTCATGGCAACTCCCAGCTCCTTTGGAAATACCTCAGAAATGTTGTTTAAAATTTCCTGCGGGGGGGTACTCCAACAGCATAAGGTCTCGAAAGCTGAGTCCTATCTGATTCCTATTATAATTCTTTCCTTGTCCATCACCTCCACCACACTGAGTGACTTGAGGAAGGAAACTATCTTTATTCCTCTCTGGCACTATCCGGTCGTAACAGAGAATCATTAGATTTTTTTTTTTTAATAAATGAAAGAGTGTCTGAATTCATTAATGAATGAAAAAGCAAACCAGTTCCTTTGTGTGGGATTATCTGTTGTTTTCTTGTGCCCTGAATTTTCCCTTCTTTTAGTAGTAGCAGCTTTCTTCCTTTCTCCCATGTGGTTCCAGTGGGGCTGCGGTTCAGTACCCGACCAGACCCGATCCAAGCCAATCAGGATAGTCCTTATCACTCACCACAGGGATTGGTCCTTGGACCAGGTATGCAACTCAAGCAGAACCAACCAGTTCCCTGGCATTTGGATACAGGGAGAAAGATATTGTCTCTGCTACTGAGGCCACCAGACTATATATTCCTGGGGAAGCCCATGGTTCCATCTTTTCTTGCACAAGAAGTAGCTTCTCTACAGAATACAATATAGAAAACCCAGAGAGAAGCAAAGAGGTGGGGCGTGGGGAGGAGATGAGAATAAGAAAGATTGAGATGTAAAGAGACTCAATTATATTTCTTAGAACCCTGATTCTTTTGTCAAGTCCCTTCATCCCATCCTTTCCATGTTTTGCCTCCCGTTTTTCCCCTTCTAGTAGTCTATGTGGGAGTCAAATGTCTTTCTTCCTCAAGCTAGCCTGACGCCACCTGGAGTTTAAACCCTGTTCGAAGGCATATGCCTCTTAAATCTGTCCCAGATTATGACGAGACAGTGAAGAAAGGGAAAGAGAAAGAAGGCTTGGGAAAGACAGACCACAGAAGGAAAAGGAAGAAATCAGATGTGCTCTCCCACTTTACACTTTTACCTTATGTCCAGTCAATGAGAGTGAGGAGAAAAACAGAGATGGAAGACGTCGTGGCATTTTGGAGATGCTAGAGAATTGGGACATTAGCTAGTCGGTCCAGGATTTCTCAGCGTCAGCACTATTGACATTTGGGGCTGGCTAGCTGGGGTGTGCAGAGAGCTGTCCTAATACACTATAGGATGCTCAGCAGCATTCCTGGACTCAGTACAGGTAGTGACAGGCCAGGTGTGACAACCAAAGTGTCTTCAGATACCGCCAAATGTCCACCGGAGGGCAAAATTGCCCTTGTTGAGCCCCACGGAACTAATCTGACCTCTCCATTTTACAGATGAGGAAAACAAGACTCATAGTGGGAGGAATTTTGCCCAAGGCTGCAGAGAGTCAAAACGAGAATCTAGATTGCCCCCCAAAATTGATCATTTGATCATAAAGGCCATATTTTCAGACTGTTTTGTGTAAAGCTAACTCTGATGAAAAATAGTAAAAAAAAAATAATAATAATCACACAATATCTATAATACAGCAAAAGGTAAGAGAGAGCCATGGTTGGATGTGAGTGGCTCCTGGGCCGGTCTGCCCAAAGAGCATTTGCATTGGTGAGAGCACCGTGCACTGCCACCAGCAAAGGGTATTGAGGCAAAACACGTGAGTTGTCATTTTATTTGTATCAAGCTCAGGAAAACTTCTGGTGTAGTATGCAAGTCAAGGAATATTACACAACCTTTAAAAAGAACTTCTGTGACAAGCCACAATGGGGATGAAACTTGAGGACACGATGCTAAGTGCAATAAGCCAGGCAAATACCACGTGATTCCACATAGATGAAATATCTAAAGCCGCCAACCTCATAGAAAACAAAGCACAATGGCGGTTGCCAGGGCTGGGGGAGGGGAAACGTGGGGTTGCTGTACAAGGGGTATAGAGCTTCAATCATCAAGGCGAGAAGGTTCTAGAGATCCCTGCACAAGAGCAATATGTACTGTACACTTAAAAATGTGTTAACAGGGTAGATGTTATGCTGAGCCTTTACCACAATAAAAAAAAAAAAAATTAACACAGGCCAAGGACTGTTGCCATTCTGTCTCCCTATTTCCTTCAGAGTCAGCTCCTATTTGTAAAAGTTTCTAGTGTTGATTGATGACAACCTGGAAACCGCAGGTCCCAAATCCCAGCCCTCATTTATTACACTCAAGTCACTGCAAAGGTACAGAATACAAAATGACTTGAAAGCCAGTGTTAATTATCACCAAAGGCCCATATTTTCAAATACAAGTGCAAATCTCATTTCTTAAACAAAACTACTCCTTATAAACACCATAAAACATTAATGCCTAGAGATCATATTGGTCAAATCCTTCCTCTTAGAGATAAGGGCCCTAAGACTCCAAGAAGTTGCAATTTTGCCTAAGGTCATCCAGCTAGTTAGCGATAAAGTCCTGCACGCAAACCCAGGTCTCCTGAACCCCAGGTCAAGACGTTCTCTGCTTTACCCAACTGCTGTCCTGCTATTCCAAGAACCCCCAATATCCCACCTCCATTGATATAAATTATTGAAATGTTACTGCCATCCCAGAGAGGAATGAAAGGAGACCTCGATAAGGAAACTGCGGGGAGACATCAAAGAGGAGAGATGTGATGAAAAATAAATGAAAACTGCAAAAAAAAATTTTTAAATTAAGAAAATTCAAAGGACTAGGGAAGGAAAATATCAGAGAGTGAGAATCAGGCCTAAAAAAAAAAAAAAAAAAGACATTCACAAAGATAAGCTTCTAGTTATTCTTGGGCCCCAAGGAGTATTTGAACTGCTGCCAAAATTGCTTTTGACCTAAATGGAGAATAAAAACTATTTTCTTTATCTGCTGAGAGTAAAATCAAATTTCACGTTAGGAAGCATTGGTTTGGATGAGGTGAGCTAAAATTTTAGGGAAGAGAGTATTATTAGCCACTCTAGCATACCTGAGGCTCAAGAAGCGTTTGTTGCTAAGGGAATATCTAGATTTTACTAATCCGTATTAGTCAATTACTAATCCAGCGCCGTGCCTGGAGTTCATTATTCCAGTCTTGCTTCTAAATAAACATCCTCCTCACCACCCCCCCTTTCTCCTACACGTACACACTCACAACTTGTGTCCTTCACCACGTGCTTTCACACGCATGCACACGCATACACGCATCCGCACGCACACACGCCCGGACTTGAAGCCCCTCCTTCTCCCCATCACCCCCTTTCACACACGCCCCAGGCTGAATTGACCTGGACAAAGTCTGCTTCGGCTCCCACCCCAGTTCACTGGGCCGGTGGTGCACATATGGGTGACTGTGCTTTCGGCTGTGAGGAAGCACCCCAAAAATAAAATGAGCTTCGAGCAATACATTTCCTCATAACAAGAGTCCTGAGACGCACCTTGAAGCACAGGGGGGTGCTGACCTGACTTGCCCTGCAGCCCACCCCCCCCACCCCGGCAGAGGACAGCACCCGCACACTGAGGGCCGGGGCACGGGGACAATGGGGAAACACGTGCTCACGGCCTCGAGACAAGGCCGTGTGACACACGCCCACCCACTGGTCTGGGCTCCTGCTCCTGAGGCGTGGAAGGGGAAGAGAGCTGTGTGACTGGAACGGCCTGTGAGGCCTACCTCGCGGGGCTCGAATGTGGGGAGACTATGACGAACCGGAGATGCTTCGGCAGGTGCAGATGCTGACCTGAGGGCATTCAAGGTGCGGGAGAGGTGGAAGTAGAAGAGACAGTGGACTGTGTGACTACAGGGAGGTGGGGGTGGGGGTGAAGAGGGCACAGCTCTGGGGGTCATGCAGCTGGTCAGGGGCTCAACGCCACAACGGAGACCCACGGTGTACTGCATGCTGGCTCACTGGATCTAAATAAATAAACTGAGAAGAGGGGGTTGACCCTCCAGGCTTAGGGAGAGATAAGAGTTAGGACTGTTCACCTCCAACCATGAGAGTCAAAACAAGGGGGAGTCCCTCACGGAGCAGGGCTGGGGAGGCCACCCTGGAGACCTGGGGACTGAAAAGACTTAATCCCTCAGACAGGAAGCGACTAAGCCTGGGAGGCCTAGTTCTGTCAAATCTGAATTGCTAGGTGAAAAGGAAAACTGAAGGGTCTAGAGTCAGGCAGAATGAGTTATGGGTCCGTGACCAGTGACCCACTCAAGGGCCCGGGGCTCTCCTCTGCTGGAACACCAGAGCCTGTGGAGGCAGGAATGGGTGCACACAGAGCTGCGAACGGCAGACGTGAGGAGCAAGTCCGCAAGCTCGGAGAGTCATGTGAGCTCTTTTAGACTTGCAATTCCGCTCCCTGAGGATTCAGCTTAGGGAGGGAGCTCCTGTTCCCCCAGGTCAGGTGGGTTAAAGACGGGCTATTGCATCAGTCAGAGAGCAGTAATGCACAACCGAGGCAAGTGCACATTTTTAAGTTTACTTTTAGAGACTATTAGCTATGTTATTATATGATACCTTCATATTTCATATGACAATACACTGAGCTACGGGAAGCTTCCGTGCTGGCTGAGTTGATTCAGGGAGGTCTGGGCTGTGGAGCAGCTTCTCCATGGTTCTTTTGGGTGTCCTCTCCCTCTGGACTGCAGAATGGCTGCAACAGCTGCAGTGTCCAGGTGTTCACACGAGGTCCTCCCCAACAAGGACGAGGATGAAGGGCTGCCTTGTGTCTACCCCTCTATTGTCGAAAGAAAGAAGTTTTCACTACACGTGATCCTTACCCTCCCCTACAGACTTCCATGGGCTTCATCCCCTCAGCCAGAGCTGCTCACAGACTCGTGTTCTAGGTTCAAGGGAGCTGGGAAAGTGAGTATGGAGCCTGGCAACCTCTCTGATGGGTGGTGGGTGCCACCCGACACAAAAGAAGTCAGAATGAGCATGGGCACCCAAGCAACAGTGCCCGTCACAGCCATGGTGGAGGAGGGGTGAGAGATGACGTCAGAAGACAGGCTCAGGTTGAGTTATGAAGGGCCTGCAGTAGGAGTTTGGGATTTATTTTATGACCATGAGAACCCAGCATAAGTCTCTGTGGTGAGAAGTCACTGGCCGGTGCTGAGATTTAGAGAAATAACTGGACACAAAGGTGGGAGAAGGTTTGAGAGGAAACGCACAAGTCAGATTGGGGCAAGGATTAGATAGTTAGGACACTTTGGGGACCCCTGGGGGAATCAGGAGGCTGTCCCCCAACATGAGAACATGTTCAAGAATAACCAGTGTGTGTATACTTGGCAAAGAGTTGAGAAACGAGGCTGTAGGCCCAGCTTTTCCACTAACCTGAGAAGGTTAATGGAAAGCACCTGAGAAGGTCACTTCCCACGCCCTACCCCCAGCCTTGGTTCCTCATCTCTAAAACGGGGTCACCGGACTAAATGCACTGCATCCCCCCTTCCTCTAGCAATCCAGGAAGGCCAAGAATGGCCCACTGTAGGGGTGTTTGCTTAGGCAGATGCCATCCACCGTCTTACAAGCAAGGAAACAGGGCTGATGAGAGGCGAGTCACTCCCCACACTGCCACCAGCTGAGTGGCACCCTGTGTGTTCCCCCCAACATCTGCTCCGTCGTTAGTAATGTCTACACTTCCAAACACAATGGGGTTTATTATCGTTAATGATAAGCACCGTTATCGAAGAACTAGAGAAGCTCCATCTCATACCGATTATTTTGTTTTGTGCCTCACATCAAATCTCTTTCTTCCCAACACATCTTTAATTTTCTTTAGAACACAAAAGAAAGGGCAGAAGAATGGGTCGAGTGATATCAGGGTTCTTAACCATGAGTGAACCTCCGAAATCACGTGGAGTTTTTTGTTTGGGTTTGGTTTGGTTTAGTTTTCAAAAACCAGATCCACGAACCCCAGCCCAGACCTAGAGACTCTCTGGCTGGGGGTGGGTCTGGCAATATGAAATGTTGAAAGTCTACCCAGAAGATTCTGATGGGCCCCCTAAATTCTCTTTATTAATTTGGTTAACAGATATACTGTGGCTCAACATCCAAAGGTCTAAAGTAGAGAGAGTTAAAGGTTTTATTCCTGCCCTAAAGGAGTTAGCAAACAGCAGAAGTGAACACAGAAGCCAACATGGACTGGATGGGGTACGCGTACCGGGCCAGAAGCACTGGGGTTATAGGAGCCCCCGTGAGGGGCTCCCCTTCGGCCAAAGGGGGCAGGAAGTCTTCTCGAAGGAGACAGGCTTGAGTTAAGCGTTAAAGGACAATCAGAAGTTCGAGGGGGTGGGACGAGGAATGCCACGGGGAAAGGTCCAGAATCCAGAACTACTGCTCAGGCAGAGAAAGCAGAGCGGGACAGAAAGGATGGGAACGAAAACCAACAGGAACTGCCCACTTCTAACGCTCCTAGCAGCCATGTGGGAAGACACTCTCCTTCTTGACCTGCAGTGTCAAGCCTGAGGAATCACAGACGGGACTGGCTGTCGGTGTGGGGGTGAGAAGTCGGAGGATGAGGAGGAAATGCTATGGCAAGAGCCAGATGGACGGGGGGGCTGCGCGACTGTGAGCTTTTGCTGCAAACACGCGAGGCCCCCTGTCCGGAATCAGCAAGGAAATGGCAGGGAGAGGACTAAGCTTTGCAGCTAGGTCCAGCGTCTTCCTCGCCAGCCCCCACCACACACACACACACACACACACACTCACACACTCACACTCATCAGGCTGCACTTAACCTTTGCACGAAGTCTCCATCCAGCCTTTTCTCCCCCTGGAAGCGCAGCCTGATTATATCTAGTTGGCAGGCGGCTGACTGCGGGGGTGAAGGTCAATCCCGCAAGCACCTGTAGCCCTGACAGTGGCGTTCCTCACGAGCTACTCAAGCCCGGCCTGAGTTGCACTGAGTGATAGTCTTCTCTGAGGAGCAAACCGATTCAGCGACCCACACTCACACTCCTTCGTCCTCTGCAGCTTCCGAGCTCTGTGATTTAGGGCCACTGGCCTCCACCGCTGGGCGGAACTTCAACACCCTGGCACTGCACCCCCAGCACTCTGACAGCTGCCCTGAGCACTGCAGGACCTTGAAGGAAAGGCCCCTGGAAAGGCCCGTCCTGCACAAGCAGCCTGGAGCAAAAGCTAGGAGGTTCAGGGGTTAGACTCTGGAGTTTAGAGCCTCCCTCATTGTTGATCTGGAGTCTCCTTGTCTCTCAAAAAAAAAATATTTAAAGGAAACATTTTTCATGGGGGCCAAACACCAATCTCTCCCAGAGCTTCCAAACACTTATGAGGCGCCACTGTTTGCCAGGTAGCCGGTATGCAGATGGTTAAGACCGGAGCACATGCTGAGATGTGGAAACAACCTCAAGCTGCTAAGCCTTCATCTGCAGCCCTCAGCTCCGCCCCTGCAGAGGCCTGGTGGAGCACCTTTGCGGCCCACTGTCTGTCCTCTTCGAAGGAAGGTTTTGCCCCCGTAAGAGAATCCGTGCAACCCACCTGAAGTGGTTCTCAGTGGGCGGGGACTATGTCCCCATCCAGGGGATATTTGGCCACGTCTGAAGACATTTTTGGTTTCCACAACTGGAGTGCCTGGCCTTATGGGCCAGGGGTGCTTGTGAACATCCCACAGCACAGAGGCAGCCCCCAACAACCATGAATTGTCTGGCCCCAAATGTCAATAAGCCCGAGACTGAGAAAGCCTTGAGGTAGACTATGTAAGGGAAAGATGTGCTCTTCCTTCCTGTGACTGGAAGCTGGGCCTCCAGTTGTTTGTTTGGGTGAAGAAGACTCACAAATGCTTGCTCCCCTCACAAACCCAGAGACTGGCGGCCCAACCGCAGCATTTACAGACGCTGGGAAAACACCAAGTGACTTTCTGAAGTCACCCAAGGTAGCCCAGTAGAACCTGGGTACTGAGCACAGGGCTACTGCATCATGCTGTGGCCCCTCCGCTATGCCATGGTCTTTTTATTTTTTTTAAAGATTTTATTTATTTTTTCATGAGAGACTTGGGGGGTGGGGCAGCAGAGACCCAGGCAGAGGGAGAAGCAGGCTCCACAGAGGGAGCCCGACGCGGGACTCGATCCCAGGACCCCGGGGTCGCGCCCTGAGCCAGAGGCAGACGTTCAACCGCTGAGCCCCCCGGGCACCCCTGTGCCATGTGCTTTCAAACCAACTCTAGTTTCGACCAAACTGTTGGTGCCACAAGTTACAATATAATGCTGCTACTGGAGAGGATTTTTTCTTCTTTTTCCAAAACTCTTGGAACTTTCACATTGGAACTCTGTGTGTGCATGTGCATGTGTGTGTTGGATGCCCCCCCGCCCCCGTAGAATAAATCTGCCCCTCTCTAAGAGGGGGGGAACTTCAAGGGATTATCCTGCCAGACCTGGATTGCAGGCAGGGTAGGTGACATGACGGCCCAAGGCTTTAGCCAGGAGCTAATGAGGAGATCAAAGATCCTTGATGTTCTTCAATCCCCAGGATTTCTGTCTCCATACCTCTACCCTGGGGGGGGGGGGGGGGGATCCCAGCACATGGAACCGCTGTGGAGTTGAACAGCTCCTAGATACAAACCCTCCGGGCCCAGGTAGCCAACTCAGATTCCTGCTCTGGCTCCTTCCAGCGGACAGAGCAACGAGGGGAGATCTCCACTGACGGTCACGTCTGGGGTGGCCGCGGGCTGCGGGCCGTGGCCAGAGGGAAGACGCCGGCTCCGAGGCGCCCGGGACCGGGAGGGAGGAAGCAGAGTTGGGGAGGGCGGCTGCGGGGCAGATGAGCCTGCGGTGACGGAGGGTGGGGGGGACAGGGCGTGTGCCCCGAGATCTGAGACATGCAGTTGGGAAGGAGGGTGTGAACCAAGCCGCCCGGAAGGAGAGTGCCAAGGGGCAGCTGCCCAAGGCGGTAGCAGCTGGACAATTCACAGACAGCGGTCTCTGGGGAGAACATGGAACAGAACTGCAGGTGGAAGTGAACTCAACTTTAAGAGCCTTTTGAGTCCACTGTCCAACCTCCAGATGAGACCAGAGAGCACAGCGGGATGAGGGGATAGGTTCTGGGAAGAGACGGTTCGGCAGTTTGCTCATGTACCCTGTTGGCCTTCTATCCGTCCAGCACACAGTGAACCTCTGTCTGCTGCAAGGTTCAGGGACCCTCCAACAATGGTCTAGAGATGGCGCCCGAGGTGCTAGACCCCAAGGACCCCTTGGGGAATCTTTTGGGGTGCCACGTGGTATAAGGGATCCATCTATGCCAGGATCACCTGATAGAAGCCAGATTCTGAGGAGGACAAAGAGCCTCCTGAGAGGAAAACTCCTCTGAGTGATGGAAAAGTCTGGAATGGTGGGTTAGGCCAGACCAGGCAGCAAGGCTGTAGTGCCAAATGGGAGGGATGGGTTCTTTCCAATTGGGAGACTATTAATCATCCCTCCTCCCCGGCACCCTCGTACTTGGCCTCTGCCCTGGTATGTACGTGCTTCAGGGAGAAGAAACCTGGACACTCAAACGACAAGAACCAGTTCTCTCTGGGCTCTGGTTCCCGTGCTGGAGGAAGGACCCCTATGGGGGCTTCTCTTCTCCCACTCCTCCCCCGAAACACAGACCTAGCCAATTTGAAGAAGAAGATCATTTTATATCAGTTGAGAGAGAGAAAAAGGTTCACGTGAGCTGGAGAGAGATGTTGGCAAACCCCAAAAAAGTCACGAAGAGCAAATCCCAAAGGTCAAGATGCAGTTAGCACCACCGCAAGATGCAGTTAGCACCAGCACCAGGACAACTAACAACATGCACTTTGGAGTGAGACAGAGATGCAGTTCCACCTCCTGGGCCTGCTGCCTCTCTGCCCTTGGGAAGTTCACTTAACCTGTAAGAGCGTTCTTGTAAGGACTTAATGAGATCATTCCTGTAACATACTTAGCACTGTTGCCATAGACTTAAGTACTTGTGTCTCCCCAGAATTCACATGTCAAATCCTAATGCCTAACGTGATATTTGGAAGTTGGGGCCTTTGGGAGGTGATTAGGCCATGAGAGTGGAGCTCCCATGAATAGGATTGCGTCTTTATGAAAGAGGCCCCAGAGAGCTCCCTTGCCCTTCTACCATGCAAAGACCAGAAGGAACACAGCCATCTACAATAGGAAAAGGGTCCTTGCCAGGTACCAAATCTGCCTCCGCCCTGATCTTGGGTTTTCCTGCCACCGGAAGTGTAAGAAATAAGTTTCTATTGTTTATAAGACCCCCAGTCCGTAGTAACTCTCAAAAAAGGTGTAGATGTCGTCATCACCGGTGGCTAAATGTCATTGGTGGCATTGAGATTAGGGGACTGGAGGCTGGCCAGGAAAGCATGGAACTCCAGGTGGGCCTGGATGATGACCAACACCCAAGAAAGTCGGAGCAGTGGGGCTGGTGGCCAAGGTGGGGAGAGCATGGCAAAAGGGCCAGCAGGGACGATTCCGTGTTCCAGGAGAACTCTCACAAAGCCAGAGGAAGAGGGAACTCTAGGCCAATCAATTCAATAAGTATCGCTGGGGGAAGTAAAGCTGAGGTCTGCTGATCGGCCTGACTCAGTAGATCCAATGACAAACTGGACCCTTCATAGGATTCACAAGGCCCAGAGGGTATCAAGAATGCTGATTTTTAAAAAATGGACACAAATGTCTCTTAAACCTATAAAAAGATGTTCAGCCACATGATAAAAAGAAAAGTGCAAGGGATGGCTGGGCAGCTCAGTCAGTTAAGCCCCCAACTCTTGTTCGGCTCAGGTCATGATCTCAGGGTCGTGAGATCAAGCCCCACATGGGGCTCTACACTGAGCTGAAACGTGCTTAAGATTCCCTCCCCCCCACACACCATCATGCTTTCTCTCTAAAATAAAAAAAAGGAGAAGAAAAAGGGAAATAAAGAAAAGTGCAAGAAGCTATAATCAGAAGGACAAGAAATAAAAGTTTAAGAACACATGAGCAATCCTGTAGATTGTTTGCAGGGAGTTAAATTGGGTATATTCTCTGTGGAAGGTGGGTTGACAACAACTAGCAAAACTCCAAACGCATGCATATGCCCTTGGATACGACAATTCTACTTCTAGGAATGTATTCTCCTGTTGTACTTGTCACATATGTGCAAAATAATCTATGCACAAGATTGTTCACTACAGCACCGTTTCTCATAGAAAAAAAAAAAGGAAAAACCTAAATGCTGAGTAAATAAGTTATAGCCATTACAAGATGCAGCCACTAAAAAGATTAGTAAGGCACTCTGTGTGCTATGAAATGAACTCCAAGAAAACAATAGAACTTCTGTCTACTAGGACATCAATATGAAAAAGAAAAGAAAAAGAAGGGGCACACACACACACACACACACACACACACACACACAAGCACCTTCAAGGAACTACACTGTTGGACTTAGGACAGAAAGGACCACAACTGACCTGCAGCCTAGTGTTCCCATTTTCCTCTGAGATCTTGGCCATTCAGCCCTCTGAGCTCTAGCTTCAACTGTGAAATGGAGCTAAGAACTACTACTTTAGAACTTTGCCTTGAGGTTTAAATTTAGAATTCGATGTGTGTTTATACTAAATGGTATCATATTAAACTCTTATTGTAGGAATCAGATAACAGATGGTCCGTATCTACTACACAATAATTATTTAAACCATTATATAAATTTTTGAAGAGCCACTTCATCGAGCTTTAATTGACATGTAAAAAGCTGTACACATCTAAGGGATACAACTTGATGAGTTTGGTGATAGCTACGCACCTGTAAAATCATCACCACCATCAAGGCCATTGACATATCCATCATCTCTCCAAGTTTTCTCCCCCACCCTGTGTCTGTGTGTGTGTGTGGGGGGGGGGGCGGTAAGAATGCTTTCCATAAGATCTATCACCTTAGAAAAATTTAAATATACAATGCAGTACTGCTACCTATGGGCACCATACCACAGAGTTGATCTCCAGAACTTATGTTCATTAACTGAAACTTTGTGCCCTTTGACCTTCACTGCCCCCTTCCCCCCTGCCCAGTCCCTGGCAACCACCCTTCTACTCTCTGCTTCTAGGAATTTGACTACTTTAGATTCCATGTCTAAGTGAGATTATGCAATATTTGTCTTTCTGTGTCTGGCTGATTTCACTCAGCATAAAGTCCTCCAGGTACACCCGTGTTGTCCCAAATGACAGGATTTTCCTCCTTTTTTTTTTTTTTTTTTTGATTTTCCTCCTTTTTAAGGCTGCATAAAATTCTTGACTACATGTTTTAATGGCCGAATTTCTCTTTTTTAAGCCATATAAATTTGCCTACTTTCCTCAACACCCTCTCCTTTTTCACTGCATCGCTATAGACCCAAATTGAGTTTTCAGTTTGCAGAGACTAGGATTTATGGCTACCCTGGCACATGGGAGACAAAACTATCAGTAAAATATGAGAGAAACCCATACCAGGGAAGGACTCTTGATTGACTAATCAAGAGTCAATAAAAATCTGATCTATGCAATACCACCAGTTCAGTTATTGGTGTGACGGGAGAGGTGGGGGTCTACCCAGGCTTTCATTTGTGCTCACAGATTTACTTACTGTCTAGCCTGGCTGAGAAACCAGGTACCAAGAAGCGTGAAGATGATTTTCAGTAGTTACTCCTCAGATGGGAGTCAACCTTCCCAGAAACATCCGGTTAATCAATTCAATAATCAGTTGTTGATGGGTCTCGAATACCGAAGGAGTCAAGATATCTGGGGACAGTATTTTCTCTATTCTTCTCATTTATAACGTTGCTGGGAAATGGGGGTCCTTTAAAGAAAAATAATAATAAAACAGGGAAAGAGAAGAGACATCATGGACCACCCTCGGTCCTCAGTCTATTGCTTTTACGTTGCCACCTCTTCCCCCAAAGAACTAACCCACTATCAACATTTTGCCTGTCCCTGCTAGGCTGTGGACTCCTATATCCTCAGTCCTATCCTCCTTCCTAAGCACACAACTGTCTGCTTAGGAGAGATTTCGGCATGAATTGCACTGCTACCTTAAAATGAATGTTTTCTTAAAAAACACATTATCTCTCCTCTCCAGCCTTTTTATGTCCATCACTTTTCATTATGTTGCTCTCCATCTCCTCCCCGTCAGGCTCCTAGCATTTGAGCCTGAATAATCACGGTGGCCTTCAACATGATTCTCCTACTTTCAGTCCCTCCTACCCTCCAATATAATGTACTGGAGGAAAGACTTTTCCCTCTACCTCCATGTTCCATAGCTGAGTCTATGAAATAAACTGGCAATGGCCAGGTTAACAGAAGAAAAAGCATACAAATTTATTAATTTTGAAAATTACATGGATGGGGGCACCACAGGGGGAAGAAGTGATTATCCAGAAAAGTGGTGAGATTTGAAACCGTATATACTGTCTTAGTGGTGAAAGGGGGAATGTAGGCAACTGAAGGAGAGTAAATGTTTTTTAGGGAAAATGAGGGGGCCCTAGAAGAATAGAAGGGAGATTTGACAGTTTATGAGAAGGTTTATCTGGGTGTCAACTCTAGTGTCCTCTCCTGTGATCAGAACTCCTCTTCCCTAGTTGATGGAACCCCCAAGGAATAGACTTAACCATAATGAAGTCCCTAAATTCTCTGAATTCCCCTTATGGAATTCAGAGAAAGCCTCTCCCGCAGCTGGTGTTTGTTCAAGTGTCTTCAGCTCAAACTAATCAATATCCCAAAGCAGCATACTTTGGGGTAGCATGTCCTGAACTCTTCAGTTCCCTGCACAGACAAACAGATTAGTCCATAACATGGCCTTCATTGTCACTCTCTACTCAAAAGCCTTCCCTGGCTTCCCAATGGCCTGTACAATAAAGTCCAAAGTACTTGTCAAGGCATTAAAGGAATGCTAAGGTGCACATAACTTCCTCCTCCTCCAACCTTATTTCTCAGTATCTTTATAGTGGGATTTCTCAAGCTCAGCACCATTGACATTTTGGACCTGATGATTTTTTGTTGTTGTCACAGACTGCCTTGTGCCAATGGAACCGAGAGTAGCATCGCTGGCCTCTACCTACTAGATGCCAGTCACATTCCCCACCCCAATTATGACAATCAAAAACGTCTCCCAACATTGCTAAATGCCCTCTTGGAGGCAAAAATCACCCCAGTTAAGAGCCATCACTCTCCAGGAACTTCACACATCCAAAGTACTAATCAATTCATTGTTCTCCCTCTTAAAAAAAAAAAAAAAAGCATTCATTCATTTATTCATTCAATTATATATGTATGTGTTCATGGTGCCTGTTTATACATGTTTATACCTCTTTGTCTTACCATATTGCTTCTCCTTCCAGGACACTTCAAAGGGCTTTAGGCCCTTGGGCAAGTGGTGCTCTTAACTACCAGCAACGTAAAGATCAGATGATCTGTTATTCACAATGTAAAGCATTCCGTCATCTGGCCCCAGACTTACCTCTTCTGCTTCAGCTGCCACCAGTTCATTCTCATACTCTCTGCTCTAGGCAGACGGTTCCCTTGAGTCCACCACAGCTTCTAGTCTCCCATGGGGTCACTTCCTCTGACTTTGCAGCTCAGATCATGGCTTTTCCTTGTCCAGACCATTCAGGGTTCTGAGCACCAACTCCATGCTCCTCTGAACAGCCATGGCCCTGTACATACCTCCATCAACATTCCTAGCATCTTCTACTGGAACTGTACTTTTATTTCTCCAGCTCCCCAAATAGATCATAAGCGACTTAAGAGTTAGCTCTATGTAATATTTTCCATTGTTTCTACAAATCCAAGCATAGTGCCACTGGTTTATAGTCACACAAAAAAGATAACTAACGAGTACCATTGGCTATCATAGCCTGGCCAATTTGACACATAAAATGCACCATCACGGGCTCGAAGATGGGTAAATAAAACTGGTATATTCTATAGCAATCACTCCCTCTTCTGCACTCAATACTAATAATTGTCTCTAACATTCGTTTGAGACATATCATACAGTGACCTGATTTATTGTTTATCTTTGGTTTTTATCTGTCTTGTCTTTCCAACTAAAGTAAAAACTCCTTCAGGCAGGAAGGATATGCCTTATACAGAGATGAGCACACAGCAGGAACTTACAATGTGTTAAATAAAAGAGCTAGTTTGAGAATGATGATAAAAATAAACTCAGAGATCCTTTGGGATAGATAAATCAGTATTGAACCTCAGTGCACCAACTGAACACAGTTTGGCCATTTGCCATGAGACCCTTCATCTTCTGCTCTCTCAAGAATAAATTCCTACCTCCCGAGAACCACTGAAGGCTTTGAACGTTCCCAAAGGGATGGTTTTTACCTATAGGATCTGAGAGTAGAAGCCACAGAGGAGGGAGCAGGTAACTCCACAAAGAGGTTCAAGACCCAGTGTTAACCAACAGAAAGAAAGTATTATGGAGACTATAGCACAGAGAATATAGGGCCTCTAACTAACTGCAGGGCTCTATAGGCAAAAGTAACTTCCCAGGAATGACAATATGTGTAGACACATGTGGTTCTTGATAGAATATCTGAGTTCAGGAAATGATAAATAGGAACAGAATCCTCCTTGTCAGGTCAAGTCCAAGACTGTCAAGCTTTTCCTGAGCCCCAGTCATATTTAGTGACCCTCCCCCACACCGTATTTTCCTTTCTTTTTCATTTTGCATGCACCATCTTTGTGCTATATTGTAATTATTTGTCTACTTGTCTGATTCTCTCACTAAATGGCAAATTTCTAGAAAACAAAGACTGTCTGGTTCATCATCATATCTCCTAACACCTTGAACAATGATTGGAACATAGTTGATATTTAACATTTCAGGAAAGAAGGCAAGAAGGAAGAACAGAACAGAGGACATGTGTATACACACACACACACACACACACACACACACAGGAATCTGGGACCTGTTTCTGACCCTCCTAAGGCAAGGCACTTGAACTTCCTGGGCTTCTGTTTTATCATCTAGAAGACAAGGAATTTATAAAGTTAGGACTATGAGCATTCAAGAAAAATACATAGTTTAGGAGTTGGGTTTTGTTTGTTTTAATGTGCATCTGCAAGACATAAATCTAAAATGGAGCAAAGACTTGATTATTTCAAAGGAAAAAAGGAGAGAGGGGGGCAGGAAGGAAGGAAGAAGTAAGGGGGGAAGGAGAGAGGAGGGGAGGAAAGTTGCAGTAATGTTACCTACACTCTCAAGTTAACTGAAACTTGGTTAAAAAGAATGTATGGGATGAGATGACTTGTTCTTGACAATTTCCTGAGCTAATTAACTCTAGTTCAATTTTGAATGTGCAAATAAAAAACAATATAGCTATATTTATAAAATACTGAGCATAACAAAATAGAAAATTTAAGGACCCAGAGATTACAATCATGGGAATGCACAAGTAACTATACTTCAAAGAAAGAATAAAGTCAGTGCTACTTAGACTATTCTAGAGCATTTTAAAAAGTGGGTGGGAGAGTCTATATTACTTATTGAAACTAGTGTGATGTGATAACAAAGCCAAAGATGTCATGGCAAAACTTCACACCAATCTCACTTTGCGTATCAATTCAAAAACCTAAATATAATAAATAAAATAGTAAACAGAATTGGGCAATTCAGAAAATACTTAGCAAACCATGACCAAGTAGGGGCTATTCTAGAAATGCAAGGATATTTCACTATTAGGAAATTTAACATCTCATTGACCATGTCTAGGGAATAAAAAAAGAGAAAGTAGTCATGCTTATTTCTATGGATGCTGAAAGCACACTTGATATTTGATAAAAATGTAATGTCTACTCTTAAAATCTCTTACTGGATAAAGACCATCTTTAGTTTAAAACAACGAAACAAAGAATTATTGAACACTTACTATATGCTAGGCACGGTTCTAGGCACTTGGGATATGGCAGTGAATAATGCAGGCAAAAATCTCTGCCCTTTTGAGGTTTACATTGTAGTGGTGGGGACAGACAATAAAAATAAGCATAATGATTAAGCAAATTACCTAATATGTCAGAAGGCAGTGTGCAGTATGGAAAATGAAGTAGGATGGGGAAAATTAGGAAAGCTGGGAGTAGATGTAATAGTGATTTTTTAAAATTTATTTTTAAAGAGGAAGAGGGAGGTAGAGGAGAGGGGCAGAGGGAGAGGAGAGAGAGAGAGAGATGCTCAAGCAGGCTCCACGTCCAGCATGAAGCCCAACAGGGGGCTCAGTCCCACGACTCTGAGATCACAACCAGAGCCAAAATCAAGAGTCAGACGCTCAAGCAACTGAGCCATGCAGGGGCCCAGCAGTAGTGATTTTAAATAGGGTGGTTAGCGTAGGCTCAACAAGAAGGCAGCATTGTCACAAATACTTTGAGGGGGTGAGGAAGCACCTGCAGCTCTCTGGGAAAGGGGGGAGAGAACCTACCAGTTGAGTTCAAGAAATGGCAAGGAAGACAATGTAGCTGCATATTTTGTAGTATAAGGTGTGAGAAAAGATGTGTTGCTTGAAGGTGTGACAACCACGCCCTCACAGAACCACATCAAACGACAGAAAGGATGGTATCTCCCACATTTCTTTTTAACAGGGAAGGAATTACATCCAGAAGCTCTAGAGCTTCATAACACCATCCAATCTTCCTAATCTATCAATTTTACACAATCCTATTTTTAAAAACCAACATAATTTTTTTTAAAAAAATAGGCAAGCTGATTATCAAATTCACATAGGAGAAAAAAAACAAATCTCAAAAATTCCAAAAGAGAGGCACAAATAAGGGAAATGCACCTTATTAGCTAGTAAAATAACTGAAGAGCCATCTGAAAGAAAATACAGTTGCATCCCTCCATCACACCTTATACTGAAATGAAGTCCAGATTGATTGAAGAGGGAGGAGAAAGTAGTTAGAGAAAGCTGTGGATAAGGAGGCTGCATTTTCACTGTAACCCTGTGTTGGGACGCCCGGGTGGCTCAGCCGTTTAGCATCTGCCTTCAGCTCAGGGCATGATCCTGGAGTCCCTGGATCAAGTCCCGCATCGGGCTCCCTGCATGGAGCCTGCTTCTGTCTCCGCCTTTCTCTCTCTGTGTCTCTCATGAGTAAATAAATAAAATCTTTATTTAAAAAAAAAAAAACCCTTTGTGTCTTATATTTTGTTGTGCACGTGTTGCATATTTAAAATTAATTGTTGGAAAATGTAGCTCTTACATAAGCAATATAGTATAGTAGAAAGACCACAGACCTAAGAATCTGGTGGTGTTTTCACGTCTTGATTCTGCGCTAATTAAATTGTAACCTTGGGCAAATCAGGTCATCTGCACTTCATCTCTAAAGTGTTAAATGAGACAGACTCCACTTTAATTCTAAAGTTCTATAGCACTATACGCTTAAGCTTAAAAACTGACCTAAGGGGAGTTTTGTTTGCTATACCTAGTTTTGACAGTTCTCTAATAAACAGTAGGTGATCTACTGTGGAAGGTAGCATCAAACAGCATCAGCGCCCACCGCATTCACACTCTTACTGTTGAATGAAGCCAGCATGCAAACCGCGCATTAGGGCTCAGCCAGGAGCATCTGGTCGGTTAGTCATGGAGAGAGTTGGCCCTCCCACATTCCAGATAAATAGATAAAGGTCACCTCGTGGGATTGGATGCCTGGGATCATGAGGCCTGTGACTCATACCAGAGGGCGCCAAAAGGATTCTACAGTCCACAGCCAGCGCAGAGCCCTATTGTCGGGATTTATTTGAATCTCTGATCTTTTCTGGGCCCCACCTTCTGGCCATCCTACAAAATACTTCTGTCAAATAAAGGAAGAGGAAATTTATTTATTTATTTATTTTATTTTAAATAAGATTCTAAAAAGGAAAAAGATAAAACATAAATCAGTCTGATGACTTGTTAACAACTATACAAAATAGTATTGATTATTAGCTAACTTAGCCAATAGGTGAATCATTTTATGGTTTTCAAGGAACTGAAACGCTGAAAGGCATCTTAGCCATCAGCTAGTCTAAACCACGCATTTTACAGATGAGAAAGGGGAAGCTGAGAAAGGTCAGCTTTTGTAGTGTAAGGTACATAGCCAGTTCTTGTTTAAGGTACATAGGCAGTTTCTGGCAAATTCAAGATAAAAATTCAAATGTCCAGGGATCCCTGGGTGGCGCAGCAGTTTAGCGCCTGCCTTTGGCCCGGGGCGTGATCCTGGAGACCCGGGATTGAATCCCACGTCGGGCTCCCGGTGCATGGAGCCTGCTTCTCCCTCTGCCTGTGTCTCTGCCTCTCTCTCTCTCACTGTGTGCCTATCATAAATAAATAAATAAATAAATAAATAAATAAATAAATAAATAAATAAATAGCTGTTTCTACCTGTCATCTTTCATCTTTAATGTATCTTCCAAACTGCACTTTCATGTACCACCTGTCAAAAGTGTGCTTTATTTCAAATAATGGTTTGGAATTGTCCGTTGCATCTGGACCTTGATATTCTTTAGACCCATGACCTAAGGAGCAGAGCTTTGGAGCAGGCACCACTGGAGGAGGGCTAAAGGGAACATGGAAATTCCAGCTGAGATCTGCTCTTGAGAAACTGTCCCCTACCCAATTCTTCCCACCATCAGCCATCTCCCATCACTTACCCAGAGACACTTGCCATCGGACACCTTTTTTTTAAACCTTCAGGCCCTTCTTTCCACTGCCATCCCCAGCCAAAATGATTCTTAGAGCTCATAAGCTTCTCTCAGACACATGCCCAACCTACTTCTACCCAGGAACCAGCTGTCAGCAAATTTCCTTGGGGGTTTGTATTTCCCTTTAACTTAAGTAGGTCATTGCTCTAAAGAAAGTATAAAGATGGAATGAATGAAAATAAGCTGCTAGATTTGGCTTGTGTGAGATTTGTGAAAAATGCAAGGAGATGGGCAGTGTGGCAGGGCTGGGCCAGCAAAGGAAGTCCCCTCTGTTAGCCTCCCCATGACTCAGCTCTTACAGCATTACTAGTCAGACTGGCAGAGTAAATATTCAAGGGATTTAATCAAAAAGATATGAGGTCACTGTCTTGCCTGTGTCTATATGCACTTCTTCTGACACAGAGGAAAGAGCTTGAGTGGGTACAAGAGATAAGGAATCGGGAGGATGCCATTTTGTAAATTGGAAAAAGGTATTTGGGGCTAAAAAGATGAAGATGCGTGACCTGAAATGCAGAGGTCTTATCAACACAGTTGACTTCCTTCCAACAAAAATCAGTTTGGGCGGTGATCTATTTGTCACCTCACCTAAGCTTCCCCATCTCCTTTGAAGGGTCCAGAGGCCTATCGTCCACAAAATAAGCATCCCCCGGTGGATGTAGGGTGTTGGGTAGGACACCCAGTGGGATTAGTCTGGGTGAAATCAGAGTAAAATGACAAGGATGATCCTGTTGGGGAAAAAGGAAGGGAAAGTCACAAAAAGGAAACATCTGTGTTGTAGAGAAGGGAGCACTGCCCGCAGGGAACAGGTCTGTTCTCTATGTGAGGGCCACAGCACTTTCTGGCACAGCTGGCTCTCCCCTTCTTGAGACCACCTAGAAGCCTGCTTCCTGCAAAGTGCAGCAAAGTCTACTGCGCCACTACCAGCACACTCTCTACCCCATCACCGGATAGGGCCTCGTTTGCCACTGCTTAGATACAGCTACTACACCTATCGGGCTGCAGGCATCTTCACTTCCAGGAGATAGAAATATGCTAGGAACTCACTAAACTTATTGGTTGTATCATTGTTGCCGCTAAAACGTTGACTCTTAAGATATATAGTGAGGCCGACTAGAAATCTGTTGATGAAGTGTTCCTTAAGGCTAGTGAGCCCTGCTGGAGTACATACCTCCATTCATTCACTCATGTATTAAGTATTTGTGGAACACCCACTAAGAAGCATCAGTGTGTAAAGGGACACAAGGATGAAAAAACTGTTCTCATGAATTGTATTCTCCAGTCTGAAGAACTTACCAAAAGAAATAACGGTGTGAACCACATATATAATTCTGAGTGTTCCAGTGGCCATATTTACAAAAGGTAAAAAGAAACAGGTAAAAGGGATTCTAATAATATATTTCGCTTAACTCAATAGATCCAACACTTCATTTTGACATGTAATTAACATTTTTTAATTACTGGTGACATAGTTTACCTTTTTCTGTATGAACTCTTTGAAGACCAATGTGTATTTTATACTTACAGCCTATCTCTATTCAGATGCTAAATTTTCATCAGATGTATTAGTTTGTGTTTAATTTTCATAAATTTACAGTTGATAAAGTAGATTCACATGCTCAAGATTTTTCAAACATACTTAAAAATTTTCTGCTAGGGGCAGCCCGGGTGGCTCAGTGGTTTAGCGTCGCCTTCAGCCCAGGGCCTGATCCTGGAGACCCAGGATCAAGTCCCACTTCGGGCTCCCTGCGTGCAGCCTGCTTCTCCCTCTGCCTGTGTCACTGCCCCTCTCTCTGTTTCTGTGTCTCTCATGAATAAATAAATAAAATATTTAAAATAAATTAAAAAATAAATAAAATGAAAAAAAATTCTGCTAACTTTATTAGTTCTTAAACTTAATTTGTTAGAATTAGAATGCAGCTCAAAGGTGCATGTATTAGTTTGCTGTTTGTACTATAACAAATTATCACAAATTTGGTGAGTTACAACAAAATGAATTTATTATGTGGCAGTTCTGAACTCCTAAAATTGAGGTGTTGATAGGGTTGCATTCCTTCGGAGAGCTTTAGAGGAAGATCTGTTTGTTGCCTTTCATTTTCCAGCTACTACAGGCTGCCTGCATTCCTTAACTTGCCATCTGCTCATTTCGTCCTGACTTCTGCTTCCATCATCACACCTCCTTCTCCACCTGATTTTCTTTAAATTTCCTGCTTTGCAATTATAAGGACCCTTGTGATTATATTGGGACTGCTTGGATAATCCAGGAAAATCTCCCCATCTCAAGATTCCTAAATTAATCACATCTACAAAGTCCATTTTGCCATACAAGGTAATATCCAGAGGTTTTTTGTGATTAGGTTGTAGATATCTTTGGGGGGCTATCATGTCAAGAAGATGAAAGAAGACAACAATGATGGATGGAAAGGTCAAGAAGGAAATATGGAGGGTTATGGTGATGGTAAGTGAGGAAGGAGCCACAGCAGCAAAGTTTTGTAGACCACGGCAAGGATTTCGTTCTGTATCTGAGACCAATGGAAAGTCATTGAATTTGCATTTTGAGAAAATGCATTCTAACTGAAAAATTAAAAATAGATTGAAGGAAGGCAAAAAAAAAAAAACCAAAAAAAAAAAAACATTGAAAATTAGTTGAGACCCTGTGTAGTAATTAGATGTTTGAAGGTAATGGCTTGGCCTAAGGAGGTGGCTGTAGAGGTGGAGAGAAACGGAAATATTTGAGAGAGATTGAGGAAGTAAATTTTGTAGAACTTGGCAATAGATAAGCTAAGCAATGGAGATTAAGGGTCAAGGCCACGTTGAAGATGACACTTAGGTTTCCAACTTCCTGAGCTAGATAGATAATGGTTCCGTTTACCACAACAAAAAAATACCTCTCAGACCAGGTTTGTTTGGGGGACAAGGAATGCAGTTTTGAACATGTTGGGTTTGAAGTGACTTTAAGAGAACCAGATAGAAAATCATTGGGCAGTTGGAGGTAGAAGTGCAGAGTTTCCTCTGGGTAGCAGAAGAATTTCAGAGCTTTGGTTTTTACATGGTTATTAAAGCCTTGTGTATAAATGAAAACACCTAGAATAGAGGCCAGTAGGAAGAGTGCCTAGGACATAGCCTTAAGAGAGTTGAACATTCAATGACAGATAAAAAAGAGACCAAGAGCCTACAGCATCACAAAAGCCAAAAAAATATATTATTAAAAGAGGATGTGGTCAATAAAGTTGATTACTCCTGAGAATTCGGTAAGTGGATTTCTGAAAGACCAATAGGAATTCACCTACACTATTAGTCCATAAACTTCTACTAGTTTACACCAGTAAGGCCAGGGCTGCCTGCCATGCCTCTGTACCAAGTTTAAGTTAATCATGGCCATGGTGACTGCTTTAGAGGTGGGCACATAACCACAGGGAGCTAATGAGATCCATTTGTTGGTACTTCAAGGAAAGAGCGTATCATTCCCACTGTCTTGGGAATGATACTTGAGGAGATATAGATACTTGAGGAGATAAAGAGCCTGAAGACATTGCTACCATTTTGCTACTAGTCTAGAACTAGAAACAACACTTGGCAGAAAAGAAAGATGGTAAATAACCAAATATTTATGACATCTTTTTGGTTCTAACTCCAGTTGTGCCTGAAGCTTGATCTAGCCCTACACTTTCAACCTAGATGAGCCAATAAATTCTTTTTGTTTGTTTGTTTTTTGATAAGCCAAATAAGTACAAAATGTCACTTACAACAGAAGAATGCTAAATTCTACAGGAGGATAAATGAAATCTGTGTTTAAGACCTTTTGAAAAACTGCCTTATATGTTAAGATGATCAGATGTTGACTAAAATTCTCATCATAATCATAAGAGATTGTGAAAGCAGATAACAGAACTTGAAAGCAGGAAAATAAAATAGCTAGAAATACCAGAAGAGTTTCTATGTTCATGAGCTCCAATTTGTGAAGCACTCAGAAACAAATAGGAATATATTAAATTAGAGTTAAAAATTATAGTCCCAGGCTGTCTTAAAGTAATTTCTTTATTGTGACCAGAAATCTGGTTCCAAGGTTTTCTTGTTCTCTTTTGTCTTGAGCTTGTATCTTTCATGAGCCCTGAAATGGCAATTTTACAGATGCATGAATTATAATATTCATGATTTCCATGGCATTGTAATTGTACTCAGTAATTATAATTTTCATTGACACAAAAGTTACAGACTCCTGGGACTTGCTCAGTAGAACTTAAGACTGTTGCTAGGCACCTCACAAAAGTGATTATCCCCTTTGTGGGAATTGAGGATTTTGACCTTGAATAACTTTTACATTGGGAAGTTAAAATTTACTGGCCTCAGCTTCTCTGAACCCATTTATGTTTTCTTTTTAATTCCAGTATACTTAACATCCAGTGGTACATTAGTTCCAGGCATACAATACAGTGATTCAATACTTGCATACATCACTCAGCGTTCATCATCAGAAACGCACTCCTTAATCCCTATCATCAGTTTCCCCCTCACCCCCCTCCCCTCTGGTAACCATCAGTTTGTTCTCTGTAGTTGAGTCTGTTTCTTGGTTTGTCTTTTTTCCTTTGTTTTATGTCTTAAATTCCATATATAAGTGAAATCATTTGTCTTTCTGTGGCTTATTTCACTTCACATTGTACTTTCCAGCTCCATCCATGTTGTCGCAAGTGGCAAGATTTCATTCTTTTTATGGCTAAGTAATTACTCCACTGTGTATATATACCACATCTTCTTTATCCATTCTTCAGTCAGGGACACTTGGGCTGCTTCCATAACTGGGCTATTATAAATAATGCAGCTATAAACACTGGGGTGCACGCATCCCTCTGAATTAGTATTTCTGTATTCTTTGGGTAAATACCCCATACTGGATCATAGGGTAGTTGTATTTTTAACTTTTTGAGGAAACTCCATACTGTTTTCAACAGTGGCTGCACCAGTTTGCATTCCCACCAATGGTGCAAAGGGTTCCTTTTTCTCTGCATCCTTGCCAATGCTTGTTGTTCCTTGTGTTTTTTATTTTAGCCGTTCTGACAGGTGTGAGGTGGTATCTCATTGTAGTATTGATTTGCATTTCTCTGATGAGTGATGTTGAGCATCTTTTCATGTGTCTGTTGGCCAGCTGGATGTCTTCTTTGGAGAAATGTCTGTTCATGTTTTCTGTCCATTTTTTAACTGAATTATTTGGTTTCTGGGTGTTGAGTGGTATAAGTGCTTTATATATTTTGGATACTAACCCCTTATCTTCTCTGAACCCATTTATTAAAAATTCACCAAAGTATGGGTCTGCCATGACTCAAGAGCATGGATCTAGGAGAAGAAAATCTATGAGCATCTACTGAATACCCACCATATACAAGACAATGTGCTAGGCACACTCAGAGGCTTGAGGAATTGTCTTGCTTTTCACAGAGCTTGGAAACTTGTGGCAAAAGTAGGACATATTCATGAAGAGTCACACATCAATATAAAACAGTATCTAATACGCGATAAAAAAGATTTGTACAAACAAGACCTTAGATGCTGGGAGAAGAAGAAATCAGTTTGGGGTAGAATGCCCTGAGGGTAGGCACAGGTGAATGGGCAGAAATAAAGAGCTCAGCAGACGGAAAGCTCTGTATTAACAAAGAAGCAGAGAGAAAGGTGTTGGTAGGTAACTGTATCATAGAGTCGCCTGCTAAAGCAATGACTCTTACAGAGTTTTAGCTGGAGGGAGGTGGCTTGAAAGGATCAGGAAGTCATTAAATGATGGCCTATAAACTTTAGGCTTCATCTTGTAGGAAATAAAGTTCAAGGACTGCCAAAGATTGAGCCGATGGATACAGATCATCTCTCTTCCTCAGTATTAAAGCCATCATAGCTATGGACACAAGAGCCTCGACTCGGTTTGTGTGAGAAATAAACTTTTTGTTGATCAACACAGTGTAAAATGAAAAGTGAGATGTTGGAGGTTAGGACTGGGTCATGGGAAATTGGAACGTTGTACTAACAAAGCTAGATTTGCATCTTACTGTGGCTGCTACGTGGACGATGGACTTAACAAGGATGAGACTAAATCAGGAGCCCAAGTAGAAGGCAAAGCCCTAGGCAAGAGGTCATGGAGCCTATCCGACAGTGGTGACCACAGGATTGGGGAGAAGGAGATGGGATCAAGGGATAGTTGAAAGCAACATCATTAGGACTTGATGACCATCACTGACTGTTAGGGGTGATGGGAAGAGAGGATTCTAGAATGACTCCCAGGTTTCTGACCTGAGGGGATGAGGTGGGAAGTGGAACCATTAACCAGGATACAGGAAGAGGAGCAGCCTTGGGAAAGGAAGGTCATGAGTTCAGAGTTGCATATCATGTAAACCAGAACTCACTGGCTGCAAGTCATGGAAACCCATGTCAAACTACCTTAGGAGACTTCACAGTTGATAAAATTGGATGATGGAAAGGTAGAGAAAGCAAAGATTTCACAACTAAATCTAAAATCATCAGGACTTGCTCCCTGTCCTGCCCTCTCTCTCTCTCTCCACTTGGCTTCTACCTGCAGTTAGGGCTCATTCCGTCAAGGCCCTCCGAGTGGCAAGGGACATGTCTAACAGTGGTTCTGGAATCTAAGAAAGAGAGTTACAACTTGCCCTGCCAATATGGAAAAATCCATAGACACCCCAAGGAATAAAAGAATGAATGAGATGGTCTAAGTCCCTGGTCTCAGGAGACATGGTCATAAAAGCACAGAAACTTGAGGCCATCTCCAGTACCTCCAGAGGGCTGAAACCTGGTGCATATTAGGAGTTCAATATAATGCTCATTAAATCAAAAGATGATTAATGGTACTTTCCATGAGTAAGATCATTTGGCATTTATGAAATCGTTTGGTTGCACACATTTTATCTATTACAGAGACTAGAGCCAAGCAGTCCTCTGTCCCCACACCTAACCCGTGTGCCAAATATGACACATAGGTAGAATTTTCTGACAGAAAGGCCAGCCATACCCATTGGCCATTCTGTCTGCAGCCATACCCCACTTGCAATGCCTACGCGAGCTCCTCCTGGCTACAGGAGTCATGATGCGTCTTAGGCCTCTCATCAAAAAATTCCTCCCTGGTCACCACCACCCGCACTGCTACCATCACCACTGAGATTTTACAAACCTGTGCCCCACATTTTTACCTACAAGTTAGGAGAGAAGGCTCAGAGCCCCAACAGACCACTTTTCAGCATCATAAAACAACCCTCACAGGGAAAGCTGGTTTCTCTTCGTAATTGAGTTCCTCTGAAGGCAAAGACTGGATGGGCACGCTCAACCGTTACGAACTAAAATCAACTTCCAGGCCTACAGTTTTCAATATTGTGGCACATGACACTGTTCGCCTTTTGTCTGAACTTCAATATATTTCTTTTATGGAGTTTTATTTGCTTAGGCTGTCGGTAACACTTACGGAGGGCTACTCTATTATGCAGGATACTGTACTAAACACCAAAAGGTATATAAAAGCAGCCAGGTGTCCCCAGGGCACAATCAAAAGAGTGACAAAGATAGTAATTATTTGCTAAATCTAGATCAGACCCTCCATCCCAGTGTCTAGATTCCGATGCCACTAAACTTCTTCCTTCTGATCCTACGGGACCCCACACAGATTCACCAATGGCCATGATCATTTTTTTCTCCTACATTATGGTGGCTTCCAGTTCATTTATCATTTTAAAAGCATATCTGCTTTCCCTGCTGCTACTGTCATACCGCCTATCATCACCAGGTTGTTGTGGCCTTGGCTATAGCCACACATTTATTTTGTTCCAGCTGAACAGTAGAGTGCCACACACATACACACACACACACACATATCTGTGATGTACTCTATTACCAGGCCACAAAATAAGTCTACTCCCAGCCTCCATTCCATAGAAAACTGAAGATTTAGTTCTTCATTCCACTTGTTTTTTTATTACAACCCTCCTGCCAACAACCCTGGCACTTGTCTCTAGAAACTACCTTAACAGTATAACACTGCTGGGGCACCTGGGTGACTCAGTCACTTAGGTGTCCAAACTCTTGATTTCAGCTCAAGTTATGATCTTAGGTTGTGAGATCAAGCCCTGAGTTGGGCTCCGCACTGGATGTGGAGCCTACTTAAGATTCTCTCTCGCCCTCTCTCTTTGCCCCTTCTCTCCTCCTTCTCTAAAAACAAAGAAGAAAGAAAGAAAGAAAGAAAGAAAGAAAGAAAGAAAGAAAGAAAGAAAGAAAGAATAACACTGTTAAAATCTCTAGGGACTAGGCCTAAAGACCTTCTGGAAACCTTCACTCCTTCCATTCCTGAGCCTCCTGCTTTCTTGCCTTACCCATAGTCTTTGTACCAAGTTTATATACACCCTCTCCCTGCTCAGGTCTGTTCTTTCCCTTTTTGGTACTCACTCTAAGGGGGCTTGTGGTTTCTCTAACAGCTCAGAAGTCTTGGGCCTGGTGCAGGGCAGAGGAGGCTATGCCCCTCAAAGGGGCCCACAACAGTCTGTATTCAGAGCAAACAATTAAGGCCTCTGCCCCTGGGGTTCCCTCTACACAAAGACAATTCAAGGTCAATTGTTTGGAATTCAGAGCCATCTTCCTAAAGAAATGACCTAAAAGGAGTACGTAGGTGCCCAGAACTCAAAAAAGTCCATTTGACTCAACATATGTCATCTGGAGTTCTACATGTACTCTAGAACCTACCTAACAGTACACCACTGTTCCTATAGTTTCTATGGAAAAAATGAGTTCTGAATTCCAGCTGCGAACATACCTCTGCCTCTGCCATCAGCAGGAACAGCCCAGCATTCACCTTCCACAGTCGGCCCACCCAATGGTAGGGAAACGCCAGAGGCCTAGCGGGTTTTGTTTTTAAGAAAGGGGTTGAGGGGGAGGGGAACTCTGGGAGGTGGAACCAGGCTGTGGAGAGCAGAGAGGGAGGTTTGAGGGTGGAAGAGCCCAGTTGCCTCTGGGTTTCAGGGTCTTCCAGAGAGGCGGGCTCTCCCCCAGGCTCTAACCCAGAAGACACGCCTGGTCCTGGTCGGGCCTGGTCTGTTACGGGGAGAAAGAGGGGGAGTTCCAGGGGAAGACGGGGCGGGGACTAAGGAAACTGTGTCCGTGAGCTTCTCTGTGAGGTCAAACAAGGAGTTAAAAAGAAACCACTTTTAAAAACTAAAGCTAGAGGCGTGTTATGGTCAGTGCTACGCTTAGGAGGTCAAATCGAACGCAGTACCCCGCCTTGCCGCCCTCCGACACACAGCTCACGGAACACGCAGTCTTTGCGAACCCCCTTTTGCAGACGGAGAGCATGTTTGGCTTCTATGTCCCATCTCGTCTCTCTCTCTCTCTCTCTCTCTTATTTGCTCTTTAATTAATTCTTGGCTTGCATGGAGCCGCGGGAAATTTACTTGCAATTAAAAAAATTTAAGTCTGGAGAAAACAGGTATGTGAGATTCCATTTTATTTCCTTGGATCTATTTGAAAGATCAAGAAAAAAATGTTTTCCTAGGTTGGAGTAGGGAGAGGGGTGCACATATTTTCTGTAGAGTAGTCCCCCCTTATCCCAAGGGACGAGGTTCCGAGACCCTCGGTGAATGTCTGAAGCCCCAGATGGTACAGACCCTGTGTATGCTTTTACTGTACACACCTACCTACCTAGGAGGGTCTTACTTGTAACTTAGGGAGAGTAAGAGATTAAGGAGAATAATAAAAAATGAACCATTATAAGTTAGTGTAATGTAATAAAAGGTAAGAGACTATGATCTCTCTCTCTCTTAAAATATCCCACTATACTGTACCCACCCTTCTCGTGACGGCGTGAGGGGACACAACGCCGGCGTGCTGGGTGGCAGTGCTGTGGACCACCAGGCGCCGTGACAAAGCAGTGGCCGCCGTGGCTTCAGTGGGAGGCGACTGCCAGCCCCTGACCAAGTGTCAGAGGAGGAGCAGCAGCTCCAGTCGGCTGTTGATGGGGCTGAGACCAAGGAGGGCAAAACCGCAAATAAAGGGCGACTGCTGTATTTTTAATGATTCCTGTTTGGAGCCTCCAAAAAGTAAATTTCAGACAATAGTAACGTGGGGGGGTGGGCGTGGTGGGGGTTAATTGCAGGTACAAGTGGATTTGTTTATTTATTTAATTGTTAGGGTTTTCTTACTTTCATTCCAGTAGAGTTAACATACAGTGTTACATCAATTCCGGGGGTACAGCATAGTGACCCCACAATCCCATACGCTACTCGGTGCTCATCACCGCGAGTGCACTCTTTAGTCCCCATCACCTGTTTCCCCCAACCCTCAACCCACTGAACGGATGTAAAGAGGGATTTTTTTTCTCTTATCTAAGTCCACTCTCTTATTCTACATTTGAGACCTTCGGAGGCCAAACTACTTTCCCACGACCCCATGCCAGACGTGAAAAAAGAGAAAGATGATTTAGAGAATTTACCAGATTCAGGGAAGGCTGGATCCGATGGGCTAGTTTATGTGCCACAATCCTAGGAGCTTTGGTAACGAATGGACAGGTAAATAGGTCAGTAACTTCTTTGATTCAATCAACTCCATGGTATTTCCCGAAGCCAGTACGGACCAAACCCCGCAGGGTGTGGCCCGGAGTCACGCACACAAGGCACACCACGTGGCCCCGTCACCGTGCAGTCCACACGTCTTTATTCAACTTACGTGCATGGAAAAGTAGAGCTGTGTGTTTTTACAAGGAACCAACTCCCACAGCAGGTGTCCCTCGCTCTCCGACAGGAGGGCAAGGCCAGAGCTTAGGGGAGCCCCCTGCAAGGGCATTGTTGGCTGCAGGCCGGAGGGCTGGGGCCTTGAGGGACAACCGGGAACCGTGCAGGAGAGGAGAGGACGCCTGGGAAGGGGGCCTGCGGGGGGGAGGGGGAGGCCAGCCGCCGTGGCCTGGGCACGAGGAGGGGAGCCGGGCAGGGGGCGCCGCAGGGAAACCGGACCCGGAGGCCGTCGTTCCCTGCGAAGTGCTGACCTGGGGTCCTCTCTCTCGAGCCAGTCCCTCTCCTTTCCTTTTTATGTTCTGTTTAAACTATTAAGTGCACGTGTTTTATTTTGGAAAGGTTGAAAAACTAGAGAGAAAAGAGCAGGAAGGCCTTGAGAAGCCCCGGTGCCCTCATGCCCGGAGATGACTTCAATACCTGTTGGGGCGCATTCTCTCCCAGCCCTGCTCGCCGCCTTTGGGACTAACTACTAAACGGGATGAGGGAGGTAGACTACGGGGATAGGACAACTGGATTTTTTTTCCCACCACTGCCTTCAAGCTTGCTTCCTCAGTCCCGCATGCTCGGCCCCCCGCCAGGCTGCAGGCCGAGCCACCCGCCCCGTGGCTGTGGGACACCAGAACCCTTGCAAGCACAGAAATGGAAAAGTCTTGTGTGATCTACACCAGTGCTCGTCTCTCCTACGAGCCCAGCCCTCTGTGGAGCTCGTGGATGAGGAGCAGAGACGGAGGCATGGCCTGGTCCTTCCTGCTCCCCATCCCACCCCACCAAACCCGGGGGAAATCCACATGCACTGCCCCAAAGGTAAAGCAAGGCCTGGGTCCCACGGCCTCATCCTGCCATCTGTCCAGCCAGCTTCCACCTTCGGATTCCTCCTCCAGGGCAGCGTCTTGCCATCAGGTTCAATCCTGAAAAGCACACCCTAGTCCTATAAATGCACTTCAAACAATTCCTCCTGAAGAACCTCTTAATATGGATTGTTCCTAGTGGGAGTCAGGAGTACTAGACTTCTTTAATTTTTCTTTTTCTTTTTAAAATTTATATTAAATGCTGTGGGACTGCCTTAACTCCTTGCTTGAGAATATGAGGATACTATTATCAATTATTCTCAGCTTTTGTCTATCCTAAAATAGACAAAAGAGAAAGTTCCGTTTCACATCCTCGTAGATACACACACACACACACACACACACACAAAATAATGATAATAATTGGAACCACATCACATCATTTTGCATCCTGCTTGAGTTCCATTAGTATCACACGGTGAGCTTTCCCCATGTCAAGCAAGTATTTTCCAAAAATGTGATTTTTATTGGCTTGTGATGTTTCATTATACACCTGTCCATTCCTCATTCATTATTCACCTGTCACTCAATTAGAGCATTACAATTCGGCTAATATAGTTATCATTGCAATAAACATCCTTGCATGTAACCTTGGTCATATCTTTGATTATATCCTTAGGATAATTCCTTGAAGGAAAATGTTTCAAAGGATGATGAAGATTTTTAAGGCTCTTGATACATAAAACAGAGAAAAGTCTTCAAGAAAAGCAGGATGCCCCTCATACACATGGTACCGGAGCATCTTTACCAAATTTTTCACTTTTGCAATTTGATTCGTGAAATAGATATCCAATGATCTTGATTCATGTTTTTTATTGTTATTGAGGCAGATTCTTACTTATTGACAGTAATTTTTCTTCTGCAAATGGTTCACAGCCTCTGCTCATTTTTTTTCTTGCAATGTTAGTATTCTCTTACTGATATAGAAACTGTGTAACAAGAGCATGTACCCTTTTTTTTTGTCATAATGTATTTATTGCAAATGCTTCCCGATTTGTTTTGTTTTTGTTTATAATATTTTGGCTTGCAGAAACATTTTAACCTCTGTTCAGTCAAATCTGTTGGTGTCTTCTTTGTATAAACTAGCTTAAATGAAAAGGGATTTATTAGAAGGATAGTAGTTAGCTCACAGAAATTTAAAAAGAGATCCCACAGAAATCAGGGCAAGTCTGTGGACTCTAGGAAAGGCAACTACTCTCAACATCATAAAACCTAAAACTCTGTCCTCCTTCTGCTTCTCTCATTTCCCCTGGTCTCCATCTGGCTTCATATACTCCTCCATCAGCTTTCTCCAGAGTGATATCCTTTTAGCTTTTATACCCAGAGAGGCCAAGAAGACTTATCTTCAGGCAGAAAAATCCTAGAGAAGGACTCTGGCTGGCTCAGCCTTGTGCCAAGCTCACCTCCAGACCAGCCCTTGTGCCAAGAAAATAAAGGACTCTGGTTTGCCAGATAAAGGATATATCAAGAGAGAATAGAGCAGCTAACTTGAAGGAAAGAATGGGTTAAAGCACTAGGTGGACAAAGCAAAATAATACAGAAACAAAAAACTAAATGTCCATTAGAGATTTTTTTCCTTAGGATTTTCTTCTACTGGTATGATGCTTCTTTCTTCATCCCCAAATCAAGAAATTTTTCTTTTGAATTTCATTTTTTTTTTACATTTGGTTCTAGCTTCACCAAATCCCTCATTCCCCCTCCTGACACTCACTTCATCATTTCCACTGGCTTGGCCATAGCCAGAATGGCTAGTTCGGGGCCCTGTGTCTTTGTGTGTGGTCCAATGAGCTCATTTTCCTGATTCCTCCCACCTCCCACACAGGCTCCCATTCCTCAGTCCCTCCTGCAGGCCCTCACAAAAGTGATGTTCCCAAAATACCCCAAGCATCCCTTCAGTGATGTCACCTTCCTCTTCCAAGCCTCCCTGCCTCTGGCAGCTAAAGTGTCAGTGAAAGGGTCTCGTCCACCTTCGCAACTCTGCTTGGTAGATAAAATCTCCATTGGAGAGAGGGACACGCAGCCTCAGAGAAGCAAAATCACTAAGGAACATGTTGTTTGGATGTGGTGGTGCTGGGATTTACTCTACATTGCCTGAATCCTTATACCGGAAACCAAGTTCGTCACAGTGGATGGGCCTCAGAGTACAGTCGAAACACCTCAAACTTTTCCAAATTTCCAGGCTTGGCTTTCTTTTGTTGCCATACCTCCATCTCTCACTTTAATCAAACCTGCCTATTTGCCTCCCAGTCTCACCACCACTAATCCCAAGCCTGCGGGCTTCTCTTTTGTCTTCCTCTCTTTACTTGGGATGAAGAAGTACTTGCTCCCCAATGCTCTGCCTACACCCCACCCTTACCCCGCACCCCCCTTTTCACCTATTGAGAGTTCATCTCCCCTGAATCGCTGCTTAATTTCACTTCTTCCATAAAGGCTTTCCTGATTACCTCACGAAAATAGTTTTTTCAAAATGCCTAAAACATGCTTCTCCGATACCCACGTTGTTTGCCTTTTTTGCCCGTGTACTGTTTTAACTTTTGACCATCCCGCCAGGTAGATTGTGAACCTATTGGGATCGAGGCCATGCCTCATATTTCTTCATATTCCCACATGCTTAGTCCAAGGCCTTATAAGAAGAAATGAGTCAATACTTGTTGATCCACGTCTGTCTCCTCCAACCTGCTGTATTAGGAGGCATAATAATCCTTAAAGATTTTCCCCTTCTTCCTCTCGCTCTTAGTTCAATGGTAAGCCTTCCAAATCCTTGGCCTTTCCTATTAGGATCAGTGATTTTCATGAGTGAAGAGACTATCAATCGTACAATTCTGAGATTGTAGATAAATATACCAGGAAATTTTCACTACCATATACATAGTTTACCTCCTCATAAACCTGCAAAGGAAACTTTCTACCAGAAGTTATTGGTACATCCAAATAACAGTTCACAGCAACTAAAGAGACAGGAAATCAATTTTAGAAGACATTGCATTACACTTTCTATCCATTACTATTCACTTTCTAGTAGGTTTTACAATATTATTTGATATAATACATTAGCTATTACGGGGAGACAATGGTTTTGAGGAATGTGGAGAAATCATCTAAAGATTGTCTTATTTGATGGAGGTTTAGAGCATGTTTCAACTGGCATTGCTTTGGAAATTGCAAGAACCTTTGGAGATGATAAATGTTTACAATTTGTACCCACATTGTTACCAACACAATAGTCTGTTAAATCCCTTGCCATGAATATGAACAGACTGCAGGCCATCCGCCCTGTTTGCCACGGGGGACACAGGCATTATTCGCAAATTTTAACCGCTCCTGTGGCACCAACAGTCTGAAAATGAAGCACAAAAACATAGCCCTGGGGAAGGTTTGCTGGTGATGACTTTAGTGCAAACATAACCACAGGGACCAATGCCTCTGTCACCAATACGCAGGGACCAGAATAAAGTAGGTTTATCCTTTCAACCCAAGTCCTAGCGGACAGTTGGCATATTTTAAAATTCATCCTATCCACTGCAAACTCAACGACTCCTTCACAAGACCCAAAGTAGAGAAGTCGGAGGGGTTAGACCGATATGGAAGGCGCACGTCATCCTGCTCCTCCTTAAGACCCGTTTCTCCTGATGAGTGTCCAAACATTCTACTAAAAACTAGGAGAAAAAAAAAATGCCCCCATATCGTCCTTATCCAGAGAAATTGACTCTCTAGTGTCGCCAAATGAGTAGCAAATTGGTTCCCAACAATTGTTTTATTATAAAAAACAATTTTAAGAAAAAAAATTAAGAAAAAATTTATTGTCTGAAAAAAGAATGTTAAAAAGAAGAATGGAAGTATTAGGAGGTTTTTTTGGTTTTGTGTCTGTTCTTTCCAACTAGGAGTCATTCGTATCCCCTGAAGGGTCAGTGTCCTGCGGGGGAAGGTTTGGGAGCGAGATTTACAAGGAAGGACCCGGCCTAGAAAATCAGGCTGAGCTACTTCCCTAAAGCCAAGGCTTAGAGGGTTGCAAGGTTGGGGAGGATGAGCAGTAGGGAGGCTGAGAAACCCCAAATCAGAGAAGAGCCACAAAAGAGGCTACCGATGATCATGAAACCCCAAAATATGTTATCCTGGACTTGCTGTGTCTGTGGCTCTCCCCACCGATGGCATCACTATCCTTCCGACTGCTCAGGTCAAAACCACGGAGCCAGCTGGCACTGTCCTCGAAACCATGTCCTGAATCCCCCTGCATCGTATGACCCTGCTCCTACCTGCGCCTCCTACAGAAAATGCTCCACACCTTTGAAAACGTCACTTCCGTGCTTAACCCCCAGCAATGGCTTCCTTTCCACTCACAGCGAGGCGACCGTACTTGACGTGGTCCACGACGTGTTGGCATCCCCTGCTCCCAACTTAGACCTTCACTCTCGACGTGTCACTCCTCCTGGCTCATTCTTACCCACTTTCCACTCAGCTAACTTCGGAACCTACAAGTCTTTGCGCAGACACCTGCTCCTCAGTTAGGCCTACCCTCATCACCCAACTGCACCCTACCCCAAGACGCTGCGGTCCCCACCGTCCTTACCCTGTTCCACTCATTTCGTTTTCGTAGTAGGATCACCTCCTAACATACTATGTAGTTTATGTATTACGTTTGTTAGGTTTTTGTGCCCTCCCCCTTATAAAATGTATGTGTCCTCAGGAACAGAGATTTTTCATTTCATTAATGCATTCCAGATACTTTCAAGCACCTGGGACATAGTAGAAGCTAAATTATTCTCTTTTGAATGACTGAATAAATAACTCCGTATTTTACCTGTGAAGAAACTGAGGCAAGACAGAATAAGGAATTTATCAGGATGAAAAGTAGCGAACTCCCCCTCCAGAAGACCTATTCCATGGGTTAGAACTTGGATAGAAAAACTGAGTTTCGAATGGATGAAACCCCAAAGTTAGGAAAATCAACGTTACACAATAAATTTTAAAGGCAGATAATTAGAGGTGGCGTAGAATATGAGAGATTGAGGAACCTTCCTAGATGCTGACATCATCCATAATAAGGGCAAAAATCAAAGAAGAATGTAATTATTTACATGTTCACCCATCAAACTCCTTTACATAGTTGGATTATTTCTTAAACGTAAACTCATAATGTGTTAAAATCATGTTTTTTACTTGCAACATGATTGTACAGATTTCCTTTTCACCTTTGTAAAGGCATTTTTTAGCATCTCTTATCCACTAATATTTACCTAATATTCTAGATTCGTTTCAATATGTTTTCTTTCTTGTCTACAACTTCCTTCTTTCGTTTTCTCATTTTATCTTTTATCAATCTTTATTATTTTATGTATTTCATGTGATCTCTGTCATAGCTTATCTTGAGTTAACTCTTAGTTAGCTGAACTCTTTAGTTAGCTAATTAAACTATTCCTACGTTTTTCAACATTTTGGTGCCTGTCACTTTTCCTGACTGTACTCTTTTGTGGTAACTTCTCCTTTATAGTGAGACTTTTAAACTAGTTCAATGTAAATTTGGGGATCAAATCTGCTGATTTCTCTTTTATTTTGAAGCCAGAAATTTTTTACTGAGATGTTCTTTCTTTTTGGGTTTTCGACTAACTTCCTATTTCTATTTGATAATTCCATCTAAATATTCTTCCTTTCCGATCTGCATATCTTTTGTTTCTTTCTCTTGCTTTATTGCTCTGGTTAAAACTCCCAGTGCTGTGTCCAACAAGAACCCGAAGAGTAAATACCTTTGCCTTGTTCTCAATCTTAGGGAAAAAGCATTCAGTCTTTCCCCTTTAAGTATAATGTTAGCTACAGGGTTTTTGGCAGATTTTCTTTATCAGGGTGAGGAGATGTCCCTTTATGCCTAGTTTTCTGAGAGCTTCTATCACAAATGGGTACTGAATTTTGTGATATGTTTTTTCTGCATCAATTGAGAAGATAATAAGATTTTTCTTTGGACTGTCAATATGGTGGGTTATATATTTTTTTTTTTTAGTTGAGATATAATTGACAACATACTGTACATGTTTCAAGTATACATAGTTTCTAGGCTTTTAACACACTCCCAAGATTTTTGTTTTGGTCTTTAAAGATTTTATTTATTTATCTGACAGAGAGAAAGAGAGCACAAGCAGGGGGAGCAGCCGAGGGAGAAGCCGAGGGAGAAGCAGGCTCCCCGCTGAGCAGGGAGCCCCATGTGGGGCTCGATCCCGGGACCTGGGACCATGACCCAAGCCAAAGGCAGACACTTAACCGACTGAGCCACCCAGGTGCCCCTATTCCCCAGATTTTAAACCATCACCACTAATTCCAAAACATCCCATCACACCAAAAAGAAACTCCACACCTCAGCAGTCACCTCCTTTCCCTTCACTCCCTAGTTCTTAGCAGCTGCTAATCTGCTTTCTGATTTTATGTGTTTGCCTCTTTTGGATATTCATATAAATCTAATCATATGGTACGTGGCCTTTTGTGACTGGTTTCTTTCACTTAGCATGACGTTTTCAAGGCTCATCTGTGTTGTAACATATATCAGTACTTCATTTTTATGGCTGAATAATATTCTGTTGAGTGGATATAGCATTTTGTTTATCCATTCACCAGTTGATATTTGGGCTGTTTCCACTTTTTGGCCATTATGAAAAATGCTGCAATGAACATTCCTGGCAAGTTTATGAACATATGTTTTCATTGATGAAATTTTAAATATTGAACTGGCTTTAAATATCTGAAATAAATTCCACTTGGTGGTAATGTATGTGTGCTCTTTTTATATGCTGCTAGGTTTGATTTGATAAAATTTTATTGAGATTTTTGTGCCTATATTCATGAGAGATTTTGGTCTATAGTTATTTTGTTTTCTTTGCATTCTTTGTCTGGTTTTAGTATCTGTGCTGCCATCATAAAATGACTGTGAAGTATTCCTTCCTCTTCTATTTTCTGGAAAAAGCTATATAAAATTGGTCTTAATTTCTCTTTAAATATTTAGAAAAATTCTCCAGTGAAACCATCTGGTCCTGGAGATTTCTTTTTCAGGAGCTTTTCAATTACAAATTCAATTTTCTTACCAAGAAATAGACTCTTAACTATAGAGAACAAACTTATGGTTACCATGGGGGAGGTGGGTGGAGGGATGGGTTAAATAGGTGACGGGGATTAAGGAGTGTACCTGTCGGGGGATGGGGGATGCCTGGGTGGCTCAGTGGTTGAGAGGCTGCCTTTGGCTCAGGCCATGACCCCAGGGTCCCGGGATTGAGTCCCACACAGAGTCCCACATCGAGTTCCACATCGGGCTCACTGTGGGAAACCTGCTTCTCCCTCTGCCTGTGTCTCTGCCTCTTTCTCAATGTGTCTCTTATAAATAAATACATAAAATTAAAAAAAAAAAAGAGTGTACTTGTCGTTATGAGTAATAGGTATTGCATGGAAGTGTTGAATCACTAAATTCTACACCCGAAAACTAATATTACATGTATGTTAACTGGAATTTTAAATAAAAACTAAAAAAAAAAAAAGTTCCATTTTCTTAATCACTATAGGATATTCAAATGGTCTATTTCATGTTGGTTGGTAGCTTGTGATTTTTCAGGAATTGGTTCATTTCTTTTAAGTTGTCAAATTTGTGAACATAACAATGTTAGTAGTATTCTCCTTTTCTCTTCTTAATGGCTGTGGGATGGCTAGTGAAATCCACTGTTTCCTTGATGATACTGGTGATATGTGTCTTCTCTCATCTTGGTCAGTGTTGCTAAAGATGTATCAATTTTATTCAGGTTTATTTTGCTCTTTTTTTTTTTTTCTTAGGTAGGCACTTAGATTACTGGCTTAAGACCTTTCCTCTTTTCTAACAAAAGCATTTCAGGCCATACATTACTCTCAGGTCTGCTTTAGCTGTAGCCCACAAATATTGATACATTGTACTTTCATTTTCATTCCATTCAATGTATTTTTTTAACTTTCCTTTGAGACTTCCTCATTGATCCATGAATTATTTAGAAGTGTGTCATATGATTTCCATGTATTTCAAGGTTTTTTGGTTCTCTTTCTATTATTGATTTCTAGTCTGATTCTATTACGATCAGAGAGCATACTCTGTATGATTTCAATTCTTCTAAACTTGTTGAGATCCGTCTCACAGCTCAGGATATGGTGTGTGTGTGAAAGATACACGGGCAGGTGACAAAAATGTGTGTTCTGTTGAGTAGAATATAAATATCAATTAGATCCCTCTTGGCTGATGGCATTATTCTGTTCTTCTACGTTTTTTATTATTTTGTCTAACAGTTTTAGCAATTGCTGAGAAAGGGATGTTGAAGGCCCCAAATATAATTGTAGATTTGTCTAAGTCTCCTTTCAATTTTATCAGGTTTTTTGTCTTGCATATATCTTGAAGCCCTGTTGTTTGGTGCATGCACCTTGAGGATTGCTGTGTCACTTAATAGATTGCTACTTGTGTAAATAAATGTCAGGTTCCAGGGGTGCCGGAGTGTCCAACTCTTGGTTTCAGCTCAGGTCATGATCTTGAGGCAGTGGGATGGAGGCCCATGCTGGGCTCCACGCTTATTGTGGAGCCTATTTGGGGTTCTCTCTCTCTCTCTGCCCCTCCTCTGGCTCATGCTGCAGCTTTCTCTCTCTCAAATAAATAAAATCTTTAAAAAATATATTCTCAGGTTCCACACTACAGGCAGAAATATCCCAGGCAGTCTGTGACCAGAGCATATCAATATTCACACTAAATATTGTCAATGTACAAAACAAGTTTTAAAACATTTTAATACACTTTATTTTTTAAATCAATTGTTACCTATGTTACCACAAAACAGCAGAAAGTACATAGAGTTCCCATATATGCCCTGACTCCACACACATGTGGCTTCCCCCTCCATCATCCCGCACCAGAGTGGTACATTTGTTACAATTGATGAACCTGCATTGACACATCATTATCACTCAAGGCCTATAGTTCACATTAGAATTCACTGTTGGTACTGTATATTTTATGGGTCTTGATAAATGCATAATGGCATATATCCACTATTATAGTTGCATACAGAATAGTTTTACTGCCCTAAAAATCCCCTGTGCTCCTATTTGTGTCTCCTTCCCCTTAACCCCTGCTAACCAGATCATTTTACTGTCTCCTTACAAACCAGAGGTTTTTATCCTGACCTTTTATATTAATTAAAACAGGTTAACTGCAGTAACAAGTACACAAAAATGCAT
Source organism: Canis lupus baileyi (assembly GCF_048164855.1). Classification (NCBI taxonomy): domain Eukaryota; kingdom Metazoa; phylum Chordata; class Mammalia; order Carnivora; family Canidae; genus Canis; species Canis lupus. The sequence goes on from NC_132838.1 coordinate 24,569,027, forward strand.
ACTTCCAACTCAACAATTAATACTATACAATCAATACAACATAATACTTCAAACCCAACGCAAATATTTTTCCTCTCACATACATCTAAAACACGTGTATCTGATTGGAGGGCACCTCTCCTCCATGTGGTGATTCAGATTCCTTTCATGTGTGGCTCTCACATCTTTAATATGTGACTTCTATGGGCATCATACCCATGTACATCACAAATGGGAAAGGAGTGTGGAGATAATACATGAAGGATTTTTAAGGGTTTGGTCAGGAAATAGGGTAAAATTCATTCTTATGGCTTACTCCCAACTGCAGCGGAGGCCAGGAAATGCAAGCTACCTGTGTCCTCAGGAAGAAGAGAAAACCAACTTAGTGACCATCTAGCCAGTCTGTGTCACTGCTATGGAGGCTAACTGTGGACAGACTTTAAGGGGTTAAGCGTTCAGAAGATATATGCAAAAATGTTGCCTTAAATTGCATTTTCCTAGGGAGATGGAAGGACTAGCCCCGTATCAAGTAGGAGACACGTTGGGAGAAGTTGAATTTGAGCTGAGGCTTAACAATGGGTAGAGAGAGGTGGTTGGGATAGAAGGTAAGGGGAATCTGGCCAGGAAAACATCAAACATCACAAGCAGAGGCACAAAGATTATAACATGTGTTTGAAAAATGGCCAAAAGCTCAGACTAGCTGAAGGATTGAGTTTATTTGGAAGAATATGCATTTAGTCAGCAAGTTGATACCGGCCCGACTATGTGTCACGGCCTACAGTAGACACTGGCTCTGTAAGGGTGCAAACAGAAGAGGGACACTTGGACAACAAGCTGTGGATAATACTGGTACAGACACGTAAGATGCAACGAGACCCTGCTGAAAGGACACTAATCTCACCCCTAGAAGATTTGCGGAAGTGATCTACAAGCTGAGCCCTGAAGGACAGATGAGTGTTTGCTAAGAGTGGTCAGAGGAGCGCTGGATTCCAGGCCTGACGGTATAATAATGTATAATATGCATGGGAATGACTGCCAGAAGGTTTCTGTGGCAGAGGCCAAGAACGCAAGAGGAAGAATGGTGTGAAATCAGTCTAAAGCAACAGTCAGGATTCAGATACAGAAGACCATATAAATTGTGTCAACAAATTGGGATGCTATTCTAAGAACAACAAGGATTTTAAGCAGGGTAGAAGAAGGAGTAAACCTGAATTATAATCATTTCAGCTGCAACATTGAAAAGGAGTTGGAGGACAGCAAGACTGGAGATAAGAATATTGCCTGGGGACTATTGGGATAGTTCATGATGTAACTGATGGTAGCCTTGACTGTGGGAATGGAGGTAAAAATGCAGAATGATTTGAGAGTTGAGAGGGATGGCCCCCACACTTGGTCTTTACTGGGTATGCAGGTTAGAGAAGCCAAGAGCATCTACCAGGCTCTTGGTGAGAAGAACTAAGTAGATACTGGTGATATTGAATACTAAGCTAAAAAATGGATTTAAAAAAAAATGAACATCCTTAAGTTAATTTTTTAAAGGTCTATTTCTTTATTTTAGAGGGTGCAGGGGGGAGGGGTAGAAGGAGAGGATAGAGAATCCCCAAGCAGATTCCCCACTGAGTGCAAGGCCCACACAGGGCTCACTCAATCCCAGGCCCCGAGAGCCAAAATCAAGAGTCAGATGCCTAACCAACCAGCCACCCAGCCACCCCTAAAAAGTGGATCTTAACTGAGATTTCAGTTGGGAAATTAGAGCTGAAATCAGGGTTGAACTTAAACTGCTGAGTGGAGACATCCATAGAACCCAGAAGGATCAGGAATGACAACATGGATCTGGAAATTGTCAACAAGGAAACAGAAATCTTGGGAATGGATGAGCTTTTAAGTGGAGAGTATAAAGCAAGCACAATGCAGGCCTGAGGCCGACACTTGATGACTACCCAGGAGAGCAACAGGGACACAGAGCCTGTAGAGGAGAACAGGGCATGACTGTCAAACCAGGAAGAGAAGCAGAAGGCCAGCCAAGGAAGAGAGCGCCTCCGCCCACCTTTTTTTTTTTTTTTTTTTTTTTTAAGAGGATGGGGGGTGGGGGTTGAGGGAGAAAGAATCCTAAACAGACTGTATGCCCAGCCCGACTCAGGGCTCAATCTCAGGACCCCAACACCATAACCTGAACTGAAATCAAGAGTCGATGTGCCTGGGTGGCTCAGTCTGGTTAAGCATCTGCCTTCAGCTCAGGTCATGATCCCAGGGTCCTGGGATCAAATCCCACATTGGGCTCCCGCTCTGTGAGAAGACTGCTTCTCCCTTTCCCACTCCTCCTCCTTATGCTCTCTCTTCCCTCTCTCTGAAATAAATAGATAAATAAATCTATCTTTAAAAAAAAAAAAAGTCGATGCTTAACTGACTAAGCCACCCAGGCACCCCAGGAGAGAGTGCTTTAGGGAGAAGTCAGGGGTGTCAAATCCTGCCATGGAAAGGGTAAGCAGTGCTCGTTGGATTCAGTGATTGATAAGATGAGGATGATTTCAAGGAAGCAGCGAGAGCCCATGGGCGCACTGCAGCGTGCCCTGAAGAAGAGCAGATAGCTACTGGAACAGTGGATTTGGAGAAGAAAGACTGGCGACAGGAGGAGTGTGACATCAAGGAAGAAGTCTTGTCTGTTAACGTAGGAGAGATTTAAATGTGTTTAGGTAACGATTGTGAGCACTTAGAAGAACGATATCAGCGTGTGGAAGGCCTGGAATTTCAGATAGGAGACTTGGTTCCTAGGTAGTTAGGAGCCCTTTCAAGCAGGAGAAGGATTTGGCCATTGCTGTGCTGTAGGAAGACTTATTTGGGGGCTGGGTGTACTGCCCAGGGTACATCCGACCCTAAAGGAACTTATCCTGCCTTAAAATGAAGCAGATGTTTAGGTTTGGGTTCTAGATGAGGGTCTCAGTAGAATCTTTCAATGTGCTTTTGTGGGTACTTTTCTGGAAGTCTTTTAGGCTTTGCTTCAAAATTGTGATCTAATCATCTGTTTACTTGCGAGGACCAACATCTTTGTTAAGCTTTGTTTAGTTTGCAGTTGTTCCAACCTTAAAATCATTACATTGAGACAGGTTTAAAAGGCTCGTTCAGCAGTAGTTTTCTTTGTCCTAGATCCTTAAAGCAACTCTTCTGCCTCAGTGTGTCTACCTACATCATAAACAGGAGCAGGGGAATGAAAGAGAAACCCTACCCAGGTATAAATTAGGGTGCTGTGTGGCTGAGGTAGAAAGGACAGTGCCGTTAAATGAATTTAAATGAAAGAATCCCAAGCGTATATCTACAGCAAAAGCAAATCTTAAATTTGCTTCATAAACAATATTTAATACATGACAAATTTAGACCCAAATGGGAAGGTCCGTGAGCTTCAATATCTCCTACCTTCTTCATAAATCACAATATTGATCAAGTATAAATTAATGCATGAGTGTGTACATTTGCGTATGGGAACTTAAGAAACCTCATTTATTACGTGGGAATGAAGCAGAAAGCAATTTTTTTTTTTTAGAAAGCAATTTTTATATTAGGAACACCTAAGTTAAACAATTTAGCATTTTTTTAAAAATTAGCTGAATGGATCTTATCTATATGAACCTATTCATATATTAGCTGAATGGATCTTATCTGTATGAACCTATTCATATATTCATCCCCCCCATCCTATTCATCCCCCCCTCTCAAAAGAAAAATGTGTGGTGAAACATCACTCCTGTTCTTCCTTTGGGAAGAACTTAAGACCCTTGGGAAGAGAACTTAAGGCCAAGGTGTGCGCATCAAAGGACGACTCAATGAAAAGAGGTGGTGAAAGGAACTTTGGAGAATTTCGTTTGTAATCCTACTACAGATTTCCTCCCAATGATCAATGTATCCTGGCAGAGGCCACTGCATGCGTTTATTTTCTCCGTTTTCTTGCTTTGCTAGATCTACCTTTGAAAGATGGTTGTTGTTTATACTGAAATATCAGACAGCAGACATACAGGACTTGTATGTTCTACAAGTAAATGTTATACAAGCTACTCACTGGTACATTAAAAGTTTCGGTACTTTTGTTAAGATGTGAATTAAGACGTCCTTTGGGTATATCACAGAAAGGGTGCAGACGTAGTAAATCGTACCTAATTGGGAAGGCAGGGGAGAAAAAGATCATTTTTCAAAAGAGTTAATAGGAAATTTCTTCTGCAAACCCCAAACCACACCCTAGATCAGTGTTCTCCACTCTGGCGCAGCTTCAGAACGATCTGTGTGGCCTTTAAAAACATGTCCAGGTTTCCACTCTGCATCTCCCAGGAAATCCGAATATCCAGAGTTTGCCTCCCCTTTTGCAGTCCTTTTTTTTTTTTTTTTTTTTTTTTTTTTTTTTAGCCCTCCTTGACTTTGCTGTACATCCAGGGTTGACATCACTGCTTCAGAGCTTGGTCTACACATACGTTGTTAGGGAAGCAAGGTGCAGGGTTAGAGGAGGTCCAGGGAAACCTTGGAATAACAGGGAAGTTCTCGTGTTAGCTAAAATTCTCTGGGCCTTTGCTTGGAGGTGTGGAGCAAACTGAAGTAGGGCTCGTGGCTCGTGGCTCGTGCAGCAGCTGGAGAAGCCAGTTGGCTGTGACATCCCGGACACTGGACCAGAGCAGGTGCTCGAGTGGAGTCCGCTCGTGGGAGTCTGCGGCGGCAGCACAGAATGAACACGTCCGCCCGCACAGAGGTCCCAGGTTAGGACTCGGAGGCCAGGCGGGTTTGCTGCCGGACACGCGGCTGGCGCAGGTGAAGCCGATGGAGCTGCGGGCTGCGGGGGGCGCGTCCCTAAGTGTAAGATGCGCACCGTCCAGACGGATACAAACTATAGAAGCCTACCATCAGTGGTGGTCTACTGACTGCACGTTGAAGGGACGTTCTGAATACGCTGAACCGAGGCTATTAACTACTACTTCTCACTTTTTCTAATGGGGTCACTAGAAACCCTAAAACCACACTAGGCTGCTGTCGTCGTCGTGTAGGACCACGTGGTTTAAGACTACCCTGAGACCACGCGGCAGTAAAGCGGGGGAGAGGGTGGGGGCGGGGACGGGGTGCAGGTGGAGGTGGGGGTCGGGGTGGAGGTCGGGGAGGGGATGGGGATGGGAAGGGGTGGGGATGCGGGAGGGGTGGAGGCGGGGCCGGAGGCAGGGGGGGGGCAGGGGCGGCAGGGGGGGGGGCAGGGGCGGCAGGGGCGGGCCCCCGGCCCGAGACGTCGGGAAGCAGCAGGTCTGGCTCCTAAGGGGCCGCGGAACAATGCACCTGCAGAGGAGACCCCGCGTGGGGTGGCCTGGGCCACACTGGGGAAGAGCGCGTCGCAGGAGGAAACGGCTTAACTTTCTTGAAAAGCCCCAAAGAAGTCGGGTGGAGCTCGAGGGCCCCGCGGCACCTGGGCGGGGCTGGAGGCCGGGTCGGCGGGCGGGGGAGGGCCCGGCCCCGCGGGAGCAGCGCCCCGGGCCGCCCAGGAGGACCCCGCCCCTCGCTCCTCCGAGGACTGTCCCCGGGCCCCGGCCCCCGAACGACGGGACCGCGCCCTCGGCGCCCGCGCTGCACCCCGAGGCTGCCCGCACCGAGGCCGAGCCGGACCCGCGGGGAGGCGGGGACGCCCAGGTGCACGCCGCCGCCGCCGCCGCTCGCGCGTGCGCAGACGCGCTCTCCGCGCAGCCCGGCCTTCAGCGGCTACCGCGCCTTCCTCCGCCCGCTTTTCCCCGCCCCCAGACGCCGCGTCACAAAGACTGACGTGCGGAGCGGACAATCACGGCCCCTGTCGGCGGGAGGGGAGCGGACGGAAGGGGAAGGCAGCGGGCCCGGCCCGGCCCGGCCGCCCAATCAGCGAGCTCCGGGAGCGGCGGGGCGGGGCCCGAGGCGCGGGCGGGGGCGGGGCCGCGGAGGGGGCGGGCTCCGGGGGCGGGCGCAGCCAATCGGAGCGCGCCGGCCCCGCTGGGAGCGCGGCGTGGGGCGTGGGGCGTGGCCGCCGCGGCGCGCGCCGGGGGCTGGCCGAGGCCATGGAACAAAAGAAGCCCTGAGAGGGGAGCCGCGCCGCCGCCGCGTCCCCACCCACCGCCGGGACCTGCCTGGCCCGCGGCTCGGCCGCACCCCGCCGTCTGCAGGCTCCGGGCGGCCCTGGCGCGCCGCGGCCCCGGGGTCCGCCCCGCCGCCCGCCGCCCGCCCCGCCGCCAGCGCGCCCGCCATGGGCCCCGCCGCCCGCCGCGCCTGACCGCCGCCCGCGCGCCGCCATGCCGAGCGGCAGCTCCGCGGCCCTGGCGCCCCTGCCCCCGCCCGCCGCGCCCGAGCCCGCGCCCGCGCCCGCGCCCGAGCCCGCGCCCGCGCCCGAGCCCGAGCCCGCCGGGGCCGCGCCGCTGCTGCGGGGGCGCCTGGCCGCGCTAGGCCTCGACGACCCCGGCCCCGCCGAGCCCGGCAGCGCCGCCCCGGCCGCGGAGGAGCGCGCCCCGCCCCGCAGGCCCGGGGCCCCGGAGGCCGCGCTGGACCGGGACGCGGACGGGGCCGGGGACGCGGACGGGGCCGGGGACGCGGACGGGGCCGGGCAGCGGGGGCCGGGGCCGGGGCCGGGGCCGGGGCGGGCGGGGCCGGACGCCGACGAGCCCGACGACGCCGACGAGCCCCGGCCGCCGCTGCTGCTGCTGTCGCCGCCCGCCGCCCCGCACTCGCCGCCGCCGCCGCCGCTGCCGGGCGGGCCCCTGGGGCCGGTGCTGCTGCCCGCCGCCGGCTTCGACGCCCGGGACGCGGCGGGGGCGCTGTACGGGGACGCGGCCGCCCCGGCCATGATGGCGGCCGTGCTGTCCCACGCCTACGGGCCCGGCGGCTGCGGCGCGGCGGCCCTCAACGGGGAGCAGGCGGCCCTGCTGCGGAGGAAGAGCGTCAACACCACCGAGTGCGTCCCGGTGCCCAGCTCCGAGCACGTCGCCGAGATCGTCGGGCGCCAGGGTGAGTGCCGCGGGGGCGCGGGCGGCGGTGCTGCGGGGCAGCTCGGGGGCAGCTCGGGTCACCCCCGGGGGCAGCCCGGGTCACCCCCGAGGCAGCCCGGATCACCGTGCGGGGCAGCTCGGGTCACCGTGCGGGGCAGCGCGGGGGCAGCCCGGGTTACCCTGCGGGAGCCCCGCGCATCCCGCCCGGCGGTACCCGGGCCGCGCATCCCGGGCCAGGCGGGGCCGGCGCCCCGGGGGCAGGAGGTGGCGCGGCCCGCCCTGCAGCGGGGGTGGATGCTGCGGCCGCGCAGGTGCGCCCCGGGGCACGCGGCCTCCCGCCCTCCGCGCCCTCCGCGCCCCCGACGCCGGGACAGCGGCCGGCACCGTAACGGAGCCGAGCCTCCGGGCGCGCTCACTCGGCCTCGGCGAATCCTCGGCGCTGCGCGCAGACTCCTCCCACGTGGTCCAGACAAAGGAGCTGTGTCTGGGGCTCCCGGAGCGGCTGTGCGGTGTGCGCGGGGGCAGGCCCTGTGCCCCGCGCCCGACCCCAGGGCCGGGCGGAGAGCAGCCCCCACGGGCAGGTGCGGGGCTCTCGGGGCGAGTGGGGCCGCGACGGCGCTGCCGCGGGGGTGACCTCCTCCGTCCCCCCCACCCCCCCCCCAGCGGTGTAAGTGCAGGGCGGGCAGCGAGAGGCCTGTGGGCGCGCTGGGGCCGCGCATCGCCGTGCGTTCCGTGCTCCCCTCTGGGATCTTAATACGAAAACCCCGTCTGCACTCTGGGTAAAGGACGCGGACTGCCGAGGACTGCTGCTCCAGGCACCCCGCGAAGCTGGGACCCTTCCACCGACCGTTTATTCCGGTAGTTTGGTAAAGAAGACTCAGATGCCTTGCTTTTTGTTTGTTTTATTTGGGCCGGTTTGGGGAGGGGGGAGGGTGTTTTTGCGATGCCTGAGATCCTACTGATCCAGGAGAGCGCTGTTTCACCGTACGGGGGATGAAACCTACCGCCCCCACCTACAAGTCCAGGATGAGTTGGCCATTCGATTAAGAGCATTAAGGAATTGATAGGTTTCAAGCTTCTATTTTGCCAGGTGTTGAGTTTATGGGAGTTGGAAATGTGAGGTCGATTCACACAAACTTGCTGCCCTTAAGAAACCAAAGTTTAATCCAACTAACGTGCGGTTAATGGCACTCTGTGTAGTAGGTGACAGCCCTACCTGTGAGGACACCGACCCTGCAGGGACTTTAACAAATGGAGACAAAGAATGACCTGGGAACAATGTGAGGATTACTCTCTAGCTCTAATTAGAAAGTGGGGTTTTATTTATTTATTTATTTATTTAGGCGCTTGGAGTCTTCGAAGGGGTGTGGTGGAAAGGGGCTGGGAATGTGTGCGTTCAGGCTTGAGTATGAAAGACCCTTAATGCTACACTAGGAGGGCACTTCCTCGGCACAGGTTGCTTGTGGTGCCAGTTGATGGTAACAAAAGAAAAGAACATTGACTTCAGTTTGCCTGAGGGACAAGATAATGAAATCTTTTGTATATTTAGTTTAACACAAACTTTTGTCCTTATCTGTATCGTACTCTTAAAAGCATGAAAAAATGGACCCCATTTACACAAACTGTTGTCTTTTTATACAAATGCATTATTTAAACTGAATTCATTCTGAGTTTTTATTTTGTACAAGCTATTAAAATAATATTTTGTAATCTATTTAATAGCAAATGAGATAAAGTCTTTAGTTTTTCTGTGCTTATTGGGCTGTACTTACTGGTTAATAAGGAAATGTGGTTCTATTTATGTCTTAGGACATGTAGACAAATTGCTGACTACTCCTCTTACACTTAATGTTTCCTAGAGTTGACAGTACTGTTAAAAGCATGTCATCATCTTCTACCTTCTCTTAAGACCAGAAAGTCTTAACACCCCTTTTCCTACCTCTAGTGGGATCATTGACCCCTTTGCTACCTCTACCCCTCAGCAGCAAGCACCATAATAAAATCTGTAAAGGGCTTTCCCACTCCTATGGAGAACAAGGCAACTCACCACGTTTGCACCCTTTTGTTTTTTGTTTTTAAAGATTTTATATATTTATTTGAGGGAGAGAGCGCCTGCACAAGTGGGGAGGGGCAAAGGGGAAGGAGGAAGAAATCGGGAGCGGACTGCACACTGGGCGTGGAGCCCAATGTGGGGCTCAGTCCCTCGACCACAAGATCGTGACCTGAGCTGAAACCAAGAATCTGATGTGTAACTGACTGAGCCACCCAGGCACCCCTGCATTCTTCTAAAGTGTAATGGTTTGTCTTTTCTCTAAGTGAATAAACAAAGCAAATCATTCAATTTACTTGTCTGCTTTGGGTGAACTAAATGTTCATTCTAAACAATTACCCGTTCTTGCCATTTTATTCATTACCTGAAGTCATAATTTTCTGTTTGCCATCTCTTAATTGGCTTTGGAAATAATTATGACACAGATGGAGACATTTCTGACTTCAGCTCTGAAGCAAAGGGTAGGACAAATGGAATTCTGAGTCATATAGGCTAGAACTCATGTAGATGGCCTCTGGTTCCAGTGTCTTTCAAAAAAAAACAAACCACTTCTTTTGATAGTGTTGAAAGTTGGCAGTGTTGACCTCATACTTGTACTCCCCAGGAGCGTATGGCCATTTGCAAATGTTAAATTGGCCCCGTCTTTTAGGCTTTGCATCTCATTGAAACCAACCATCCTGTGAAATAAAGGTAGGAAAGGTTTTTGTATGATCAAAGAAGTTTTAGAATATGGACATTTAGGGTGAACCTGATGACAGACTTTAAGACTTAATTTTTGTTAAGTGTACTACCTGCAAAACACGTTCACAGTGGTTAATAGCAGGTTTAATTTAAGGCAATGGACTTTGTTCTGCTTTGTGCAGTATTGGTAATCCAGCTGGACTTAAAAGCAAATTAAAGTAAAACTCTATACCTATTCTTAACTACATTGTAAGTAAGTATTGAATGTTATAAATTCAGTTGTTGTAAAAAACTTGTAACTCCGGGTTTTCTGTTAGTGTTTAAGCTTAATGTGGGTCTTCAACTATTTTCATTAGTGAATTTATAGGTATGTTCTCTAGTTTTGCAGTTTGGAAAAGTCCTCTCCAGCATTTTTTAGTGTACACCCTGTCAAAAAAAATTAAGCTTGTATTCTCAATGTCTGCATATGTATAAATAATATGTATGCACTATAAAACATGTCAGAAATTTAAAGAATGAGGTAAAAATGGAAATTGGAGTTCTATTTTTTTTTCCCCCCCTACACTCCAGGGAGTTTCTTATACCCTACTTTGACTATCACTGAGCTAGACCGCTTTGGAGATTGTTTTCTTCTTTATTGAACTATTCTGTTTCCACTAATTCCCAGAGTTTGTGTACATCTTCACTTTTTAAGTAAGGACTATGGGGACGCCTGGGCGGCTAAGCAGTTGAGCATCTGTCTGCCTTTGGCCCAGGGCATGACCCTGGGGTCCCAGGATCAAGTCCCAGTCAGGCTCCCTGCATGGAGCCTGCTTCTCCCTCTGCCTGTGTCTCTGCGCCTCTCTCTCTCTATCTCTATCTCTAATGAGTAAATAAAACCCTTTTTAAGAAAAATAAATAATGAATATGCTATAGTGTTTCAAGTTGTCATAAATGCATCCTTTTGACAATTTTCCCCAGTTTTGTGAAGGTAGAACCACTCTTCAGGTTTTAACACAACTGAAATAAGGTGGATGCTAATTTGTGTATGTTTGTCTAGGAGAAAAAGAGAAACTTTGGTCTTGGCATACCTAAATTCCCTATTCAAGAAAAAATACACATTTCATAAGGAAAAACTGTTTCAGAACAATGCTAAAATACAATGTCTTTTTCTTTTATGAAGGAGGGGGGATTGTTGGCTTTGTCTTTGCCAGGTGCTACAATCTTGCGAGGCCGTTATCCCCATTTTACAGATATAGAAACTGGAGGTTGGAAAGATACCCTCTTCAAAAATGGAACTTGGATTTTTTTTTTTAATTTTTATTTATTTATGATAGTCACACAGAGAGGCAGAGACATAGGCAGAGGGAGAAGCAGGCTCCATGCCAGGAGCCCGACGCGGGACTCTATCCCGGGTCTCCAGGATCGCGCCCTGGGCCAAAGGCAGGCGCTAAACTGCTGCACCACCCAGAGATCACTGGAACTTGGATTTTTACATCAGTTTGTTTGACATCAAAGATTAAGTTACTGCCTCTGTATTCAAGCGTTCTGCTTGAGACGATTAATAGTATTTGGGTTAACTTCTGCCTTAATCATGAGCTTTGGGATACTATATTTCTAGTATGGATAACTTAAAATGTCTTCACTATCCAAATTAATTTACTTAATAAAATTTTGATGTCCCTACTACCCAGAAGACACAGTTATCATTCTAACATTCTCATTCTCCTATGCCTAACTAAAGATTCTCTGCCGTTTATAGTTCAGAAAGTTAAGTTGTGTTATATACAAGCTAGCTTTAAAAAACAGATACTGTAACTTCTAGGCTTTAAATTTTAAATTTAGTTGATAATAGTATGTATTAGCCCTGGGACCACTGGGAAAGGTTCAATTACTGTTTTGTAAATGGGCGCGGAATCTACTGCCTGTTCTTCCTGCCTTATTCAGCTAGTATACTATTTTGATTCACTTGGAGGAAATGGAAAATAAAGTGGTAATTTAAGGGTGTTGGTCAAGTACTTGAGAAGAGTAACACTTCTGTTACAGATTTCTGTTAAAAATTTTTCAACAAAGTTTATGGTTGGAATTCTGGGTAGCTCTTCTTACATCTTAAGTTTTCAAGGGAAGATTAGCATTTAGTGATAGTGGTTAATATTTTGTGGATATGGTTTTGAATGAATTTGGTATTTGTACATATTGAAGGATTTAACAACACTTTTGTCTTAAACTGAATACAAAAATGTTTCAGGATGTATGTTTTAATATAAAAACTACCCCCAAATTCCCATAACAGTCTCTGCTCAGCTGAGGAGAGAGCCAGCAATCAGAAATTAAAGTTTCTAAATTTGATTACAATGTGCCAGTAACTCACTTTGTGATCTTGGACAAGTCACTTAACCTCCCTAGACTTCAAATACCTCCTCAGCTGGGTGTAATTTTATCTTATACCTCTAGACACTGAATGATACACAAATAAATTGAAACACATGAAACTTTTAAGTGATAAGCACATATTTTTGTAAGTTAAATCTGAAATTAGGTTGAACAACTCTCTAATCTTATTTACCTTTCTTGGCTTTAGCAGTTTCACACGTTATATTCTTCTAACGTGAAAGAACTAGACCCAACTGATGTCTGAATGCCTGCTGGCTACATGGCATATCTGTCCAGATAGTTCTAAATTATGTTGTGATAACAAAGCCCAACATCTCAGTATTAATACAGTAAAGGTTTATTATTCACTGGGGCTCTGCTCATTTCAGTCATTCAGGGACATGGGCCAATGCAGTGGCCAGCACTCCCAAGTGTGGGCTGCTCTTCCCACATGCAGCGGGTTAAGAGACCCTGGCATAGCATACGCTGGTCTTTAAATGTTAGATCCAGAAGTAATAATTACATTTGTTCGTATTTCATTAATCATAGCAAGTCATCTGGCCACACCTAACTTCACGTAGGTGAGAAAGTCTATTACAACCGTGTGCCCACCGAAGAGAGCCAGAATATTCATGAACAGCCATGATGACTACCACAGTATTATTTTATGATCAAAGAGATTATTACAGAATTTTTAATGTAGTGTATGCCATGTAGAATTTGTAATTTAAAGTTGAACTCCCAATAGAAAAAAATAGGAAATAATGTTCATAAGATACTAGATAGGTAAGTGTATTTGAAGTTTAAAAACTCCTTTAGAAAAATAAATAAATAAATAAATCTCCTTTAGGAAACTCCAAATAAATTATGGAAAAATCTATTTTAAAACCCCACCGATCTTCAGGTGATTCTAAAGTGATAGTTTTCTTTTTTTTTTTTTTTTAACTGCATCTTAATACCTCCCAGATGGTTTATTTACCATAATTTGTGGGTTTCCTTTTAACTTTTCCCCCCATGTCACTATTAGGTACCATATGGACATTTTCAAATATTAAATGTGGTATTTAAACCTTTAAAATAATTTTCTAGTATTAGTATTACCAAGCCCAGCTATACTAAATTGATTGTATGCACAGCTTAATGCTGTTGGGTTAGATCGAGTCTTTATTCCGTGACTGATTGTGAGAATTTTAAGTGCCACTCCAGAACGTTAGCGCCTCTTTGATGCGAGTGTTTGGGATTTAGGAACAATTCATGTGAGCATGGTTTGTTGCCTTTGTCCAGTAAGCAAAAACAAATTCATTGTATGCAGGGAAGCCTGGTTTGACTATAATTAAAGTTGTATCGTGGAATAATAAGACTAGGAGTTGAAATGAAAAAATTTTGAATGAAAACTGCAGGTATAGTTGAAGATCAGCATGAAGTAGTTGGTCTTTTTTGAACATGGTTGGAAGAGTGGGGAGGGAATGGTTCCAAACAACTAAAACATTTCCCAGAAGGGAAAGTATTGTTAAAAGTATTTGCATTTTGGGCTGACCTTCTTATTACTGTTCCTTTTTTCAGTACCATTCTTCTTGCCTTTGACTTCTATCTTTCCATCAGTACCATTTTATAGTATACTGTAGAAAAGGACACTGGAACTTGGAGTTAGAAAACTTGTTAGAGCATTGGTTTCATCATTTGTTTCCTGTGACTTTGGGCAAATCACTTAACCTTGCAGAGTCTCTGTTCTTTTGGGGGGAAAAAACCTTTTCCATCTCCTTGTTCTTCCTGGCCCCTGCTTACCCCCCATTTGTTCAGGGGATCAAGTTTGAGATGTCATTAGTACAGATTCATGGCACAATTGAAAGTATAAAGATAAATGACATATGCGAGGTAGGATAGTTTATAAATTTGTTTACTGCCAGATATATAGTCTGAGCAAATGCTAACTGAAACTAAAAATTGTCACTTTATTAAGTTTTCCCAGGGCATACCATTAACTAAATGATCCTCAGTATACTTTTTGTTTACAAATGAATCTGATTCTATTCTGTGGTACCCAAACAGAAGTCATTCTAAGGTTTCTGTTAACATCCTCTACAGGACATGAACCTGATTTTAAAATCCCCAGTTAGGAAAACTATTCTACCTTTCTCATCTCTAGTTTACATCCTCTTCCAGGTGTTTCAGCTTCAGTGAAAGGCCAAATATGAGCCTTTTATTAACGGTTTCAGTTCTCCTGTCTAAGTGAAAAAAGAGGGGGCATTTTAAACTTAGAGTAACTCCTTAAAAATGGAAAAATAAGGCAGGTTGAGAGGATGGTATACCCAGGAGTCCTCAGTTTACAACTTTGGGCTATTCTGGGCTTCAGTTTTCTTCCTGTATAAAATGAGATTGAACAAGGTTATTTCTTACAACTCTTACATTCTGATTTTTGTCCAAAAAGAGTCCCTAAAATCATGCAAAACTACATCGGATTTCAAATTCCCAGTTAGATTGACTTCAGCATATCTCCTCCAAGTTTTGTAAAGTCGATACTATTGTAACATGTTCTGTACAATCTATAAGTTTTATCTTTAGTAGATAAATTCTATAAGTGTTTTTTGACTTCTATAGAAAATTGTTTGATTTTTCTTTCTTTTTTTTTTTTATTTTAATGATAAACCTTCAAGTGTGAGACCGTGTATTACCTCATTGATCTGTTCGCGTTCCCACCATACAGATAAGGAAACATCTATGGGGATATAAGTAACTTACCTACTAGCACCTCAAGCTAATAGAATTGGAGACTTCAACACTCCTGTCTTCAAGCGGTAGAACAAGCAGACAAAAGTTCGGCAAGGATATAGAAGGTTGGAACACTGCCAACAATATAAGAAAAGGAAATAAGAGTTTGATATCTGTGCATAAACATGTATAGACATCAATTCCTTCTGGTGCTTGGAGTTGATACAAGTCCATGAGGACAGCACTGAATCTTAATCATGTTTGCATCCGTGATGTCAGTTAAAGTAACTTGAAGCAAAGTAAATACTATTTATTTTATTGAACTGGATTATTGGATTAGACTTGCCATTTTACTATTACTGTCTTAGTTTCCATATTGTGGTAATTGGAGTTTTCTGCTCTCTTGCCTTTATCCCCAACCCTTTACATAAGGAGCCAATCAACCTAAAGTTGACTTTAAGGGCAGTAGACAAGTACTTCATTTAAGACATTAGAGATCAATATGAATACTGATAATAACAAAACCAAAATCACGTAAATGAAGCTATATGAAGTGCTGTCAGTTAATCTATAATAGACTGTATTCTTCACAAAAGATTTCAGAGGATTTAGATTAGAAGAGCTCCAAGGACACTTGAACCCTAGAAAGGAAAGCTATTACTTCTAAAATATATTGTGCATTTATGAATAGTTTGCATGGCTAATCTAAACAGTTTCTTTAAACATTCAGTTAAGTTTATGTGTATAAAACACTCTCTTATTGGGATTTAGCCGCTATTCATCAGTCTTTGAAGATATACTGAAATTGAGTCCCTGAAAAGTTAAAGGAGTTCTTGAGTAGTGTGTCTAGACTATCCCACGAGGAAAAGGACCTCCTTCATTAATTCTGATATATCGTGGAACATGAAATAATATACTTCTTTAGTGCTTTTAGAGAACTACAGTATGGAGTAATAAGAGGAGTTTGAGGTTATTAGGACAATGTGGGTTTTAGATATGACTTTCCAGCTGGGAGAGCTTAACCAATTCAGTTAAGCTTTTTCCTTCCCTGCTTAAAACACAATTATGATAATTAGAATATATCTAGAAGAGTTTGGGAAACTGAAAACTGTGCTACAAATTTGTATTACTTCAAAGCTAAGGGTATTGGATCATTTTACTCAGGAGATACTTGAAGAAGTGTTTTGGGGACTGGTTGGGTAGTCTAAAAAGTTACCCCTTACTGAGACACACCTACTTGAGTAATGGGTATTGTAATAAGCATTTTTAACACATGATTTCACTTAATCCTTCCTTGCAAAAAAACAAGTGAGAGAAGTGTCTTTAATCATAGTTCCTCACCCATGAAGGAGAGATAAGGTTTAGTGACCTGCTAAAGTTCACAACGCGGGTTAGCGATGCCAAAGTCTGTGATCCCAGCCATTACTCAACCTACCTTTCCTTGAGGAGGGGAAGAATAGGTGTGTGTGTGTGTGAGTGAAATAAGGTAGTATCCGATTGTCCCAAATGCTTTTAAGACCAAAAAAAAAAAAATGACCGTAGTTCCTAGGAGAAGAGGGACTTGGTCAGAAAATGTAAGCCTCGGGAAGGACCTAGAGGTTGAATGACCGAACATGAAAACCAGGAGTAACTGATGATAGATTAGAACCCAGGCCTGCAGAACATCAGTTTTCTGCTTCTTCCATTGTTTGCTTTAAACTGTGCCTTGGAAGGTTTCATATGTGCTGGCTGTAATAATGAGTCCTTACCTTTGTACTATTCTTGAGTTCATGGAGCCCTTCACATAAACAGCCTCCTCTTCCAAAAAGGCCATCCTTGTTACTCAGAAGCTATAAGGTGCAGAGAGGAAACACCAGGAGGGTTCTGCGTGTTAATTAGGGAAATATCTGAGCAGATACAAAAGAGGAACAAGACGTGTTTAAGAGACAGTAAAGTCTGGAAGAAGGTAGGTTATGGCTACTTGCTGGGAAAGGGACGGTTAGGGGAAGATTTTAACGTCAAGCCAAGGAGTTCTAATTTTCTCAAAGGTAAAGAGCTACTCAGGGAGTGTTCACTCCCCCTTCTTACTCAAACTGTTTGTGTGCGCACGCACACACTGATATCCCAGGGGGAACTTTTGAAGAAAAGTACGTGCCAAGGATGACACAAAGTGAAAATATACATAAAATGCAACTTTGGTGTTTGTAAGGGTTTTAACTTTCTCCAACCGCCTTATACACGTAGGATATATGTAATTTATGAAATGAATAGAAAATACAGTGGATTTCTGGAAAACAGAGTACTCTGTCAAAAATCAGCAGCACTTCCCTTAACATTTGGGGCTTCTATCTTTAAAAAAATAAAACAGATTCTTTGTACCTACAAGATGGAATTTAAACTCTCTTGCCTGACGCTGAAGCCACTGTGCGTGGTAACTTGTTAGGGCAGCATTAGAAAACTAAAACAGATAGTAAGCACAATTAAATAATAGGAAAATATTCCTGGATTAAGCCTTCCATTTTCCTTCTGCCTCCTAGAGGCTTCCTACTTTCTGCTTTGAGGTCTCCGTGGGCAGGTCACACCCTGTGTGGATTGTTTGCTTTCTGTCAGGCTAGCCGAGCACAGTACGTCTCTCTCCTACTTTAAAACTTTTTTTGTGATACCACCACCCCATCCCCCAGCAAAAGAATATTTGGCTTTGCAGCCCTTGGTACACATATTTTACTGAAATATTTGGAACATGTTGAATTTTGCATTTTTTTTCTTTTTTAAATGTTGATTGCAACCTTACTAAATTGATACTATGACCCTCCGTTTGAGAAACACTGAAGATCACATCTGATCAGTTCCTTTTCTTCCTTTTAATTCCTCTCCCCCTTGGTAGCTGAGGCATCTGGTAGAAGAGGTTCTCTTTACTCTGGAAAGTAAGACGGGACCTTTGCTGTACCAGGGAGTGCGAGGACAATAATTCTAGCTGCAGCTGATGGGTTTTAAGGCAAAACACAGCTCTAGCCACAGTGATCTAGAAAGAGGAAATGGATTCTTATACCAGGGGTAAGTTGGAGACTTTTTTTATCTGGGGGATTTACTTGCAAATCAAAATAAAATTACAACTGTGAAAGTTAGTGCTATCCTAGTTCTTAACATCTACACATTCTGGTGCACAGCTTGACACGTGTTGGTTTTTGTCTGTGGTTATAAGAAAACAATTGTTAGTTCTCACCTCTTAGAATTAAAAAGCCTTATTCAGATTTGAAGTTATGGTATCATTTGCTCTGCTGTTCAGACAATTTAAAATAATGTCAGTACTAGCCATTGTGTAATTGATGTGCTAAGTCTAGTAAAAAGTGTCCTTTTCTTAAAGGTTTTCTGATTTAATTATATTTCTTGGAAGAAACTAATGTATTTGTATGGTTCAAAATTATTAAAAATTAGAGTGTAAAGGAAAATTAAGTGTCCTTCCTACATTGTACCCCTAAGTCAACCAGTTTTATGACTGCATAGTATACCATTTTATAGTTGTCCTGGCCGCACACCAGTACAAACAAGTAATATAATACCAAGATCATTTTGCATCTGTGCAAGTATTTCTACAGAATCGATTCTGTGAGTGAGATTGTAGGGGCAGAAGGATCCATGCAGTTGTAATTTTGATAAATAATATAAAGTGCCCTCGGACAGTTTGTACTCTCAGCAGCTAAATATGGAGGTCCTTTTCCCTATTCTTACTAGCTCTGGTTTTGATATTTGTTTTGACATTTGATAATCTTATAGGTGGAAAAAGATACTTCAGTTCATGTGAAAATAGGAATTTTCATGGTCCATAACCATTTATATATTTTCTTTTCTGTGAGCTGTTTCTTTTACCTATTCGGGATGGGGGGGGGGTTGCTCTTTTGATACATAGGACAGGGGTGTGTGTGTAAGAGAGAAAATAGCCATTCTTGGTGTTTATTGTAAATAATTATTTCTTCCCATCATTTTTAGTGACTTTTGCCATGCAGCAATTTAATTTAAAGTGCAATCTAATTTATCTGTACTCTTTGGCTTCTGAGTTTTGGCTACTCTGAGATTATAAATTCTTCCATGATTTCTTAAATATCTTAGACTCTTTTTTTTTCTTAAGATTTTTATTTATTCAGGGATCCCTGGGTGGCGCAGCAGTTTGGCGCCTGCCTTTGGCCCAGGGCGCGATCCTGGAGACCCGGGATCGAATCCCACATCGGGCTCCCGGTGCATGGAGCCTGCTTCTCCCTCTGCCTGTGTCTCTGCCTCTCTCTCTCTCTCTCTCTGTGTGACTGTCATAAAAAAAAAAAAAAAAAAGGTAAAAAAAAAAAAAGATTTTTATTTATTCATGGGAGACACACAGAGAGACAGAGACACAGGCAGAGGGAGAAGCAGGCTCCCTGCGGGGAGCCCTATCGGGACTTGATCCCAGGACCTCGGGATCACGTCCTGAGCCCAAGGCAGGTGCTCAACCGCCAAGCCATGCAGGCGTCCCTATCTTACACTTTTCAAATTGAAACTCAATCTAAAATACTCAAAAGCTTTTTAACCTTCTTCACCTGTAAAATAGTAAAACAAGTTTGTTTTTTCTTTAGTTTGTTTTGCCTATTTAGAACTCTCCCTATTCCAATTGTTCCCAACTTTAGAATATATATATTCTAGAAATCATGTGTTGGTTGTTTGAAACTCAGAATATGGATCGATGTTCCTATAGAACCAATCCTATGAGTAATATGAGATTTCCTGTATTCCTAATCTGAATTGAAGATACTGTGTTAAAACTGTAGTCTTAAAAAATTTAGGAGAGCGAACAAATACATTCTTCTCTTTTTGCTGGTAGTGGCTTAAAGGGGTTGGCTTTGCAATCTTCCCCTTACCTCTACCCTGATCTGCAAAACCTACAGACACTGTCCTTTGGGGCAGGATAGGCCTGTCTTACTCCTATCCCAGAAGTGGTTCCTGCTCAAAGTGTTCATCTTCTGTCTTCCTACTGAGCCAATTATTAAACACGTCTTTATTAGTACCGACCATAGGCCAGATAGTGTTTTGTGTACCTTTAGGCAGATTTTTAATACCTGCTCAGTATTAAACAACAAGTATTCTACTAATGTGCAACTCACAGTTGCTTATAGTTTCAAAAGTATTTGTTTGGAGAAGTTTACTTAATTAGGCTTTCCTAGTGGTCACTGTCAGTAAGGGTTGAGAGGGGCTAACCCCAGACCCTTTGGTTATTTCTCCCTTTGTCCATATAGAAATTGCCTGGTGTTTTTCTGCAGGATGAGCAGGACCTTCTTCCTTAGAAATGTGATGCCAACAGACTGCCTTCTTGTAGCCCAGAGTATCTGAATAATAACAATAATAATAACAATAACAATAATAACAATTCCCCTGAATGTATAGGGTGAACAGTTAGTTTTTTGTTCACATTAGCCTTTCTTAGGCAGCTCTCCATCAGTCATAAATTGACTGGGCCAGTTGGAAGTGCTCTCAGTTCACAGCCCAAAGCAACACCCTTCTGTGGGGTGAGAGTCTTTAGAGATTCAGTTTGTATAAATAAGTAGATATAAGAGTTTTATTGCTTGCATCTTCTGACTCACTGTCTTTGTGGAACACAAGCAGTAACATTGTCTTATAGTCAAAAGTTACACTGCCAACTTAATCTTCTTGCAGTTCATTATAGATATAAACTTAAGCAGCATTCTTTATATTTATATTTAAAACTTTAAAGTAGTATAAATTCAACTCATTGTAGTAATTTCTTGATAGCCCCGCAACCACCCTGTTCCCTTGTCCCTTCTTATCTCACCGATTTACTGCACTAATTCTTTCTTTGCAGTTTGCTTTTAGCTGCTCCCCGCCAAGTCTTCTCAAATAAAAGTAATTTTGGATTAGGGTAAACCTGACTCTCAAAGTGTTTTCATGATAGGTACCTACGATCCAGCAGTGAGGGGGGAAAAAAGCCATTTCTTTGTAAGTTTAACAGTTTGTTGGAAGGAGGAACAGGTATGGGTTAAGATCCAAATGTCCAGTGGTACGTTGAGTAAAGTTATGTTGAATATGTTATCATTGAATTAGCATAATCAACTCCTTTCAACAAGGTTGCATTAGCAATATGGGGCCAAAATATGGAAGTCTTGAAAAGCTCAGCAAAAAAAAAACTTAGATGCAAAGCAGGATGTGTAGGAAAGGCCCAGTATCTTTATACAGAAAACTGATGTTTGTTTCAACACATGTCGTATGGGCCCCCCAGAGGCATATACTACTACTAGTCAACCACCCAGTGGTTTGGGAATGCTTAGGAATGGCACACAAAGCAGTCTTGGGGGATAGGAACTTCAGAGAGGATGAAACATCTAAATGAAAATCTGAATGGCCAGCAGGAATTGAACAGAGGTGGGGATGAAGTGGCAAGGACAAAGGAAGATTGTAGTCATGGAAGCAAGGAAGCATGGACAGGAGTTTAATACGGTAGAAGCACTGAGTTAAGGTAGAGTTAAGAAGGGGGAAAGGAGAGCATTGAAGAGATACATCTGGAAGAGAGGTAATCAGGTCCCAGGTCAACAGGGGCCTTGTGTGCCACATTGTTTGGACTGTATCCTTGTGGTAAAAGGGAGTCATTAAAACACTTTATGCAAAGAAGTGGTCTCTTGTTTTATTTCGAAACCGCCATTTGACTAAAATGAATACAGAAAATGGTTTGGAGTAAGATGAAACTGGAGGCGAGACCTGGGGCAGGGGGCGTCGCAGTTAGGCAGGTTAGAAATGATGTATATGAAGACTTAGTTTTTATAGATTATTAACTTATTGGGGGCAAACGGGGGGGGGGACATTTTAAGAAAAAGACCACCCAAAGTGTGACATGTGTCTTTAAGAGCACCTGGCATCTTCATTTTGAGGAATCTAAGAATAACATGATATATTCATGAGAACAGATCTATTCTAGCAAGCTTCACATTAAGATCTTTGAAAAGTATAACCCCAGAATTCTATGCCTTAGTTGTCTATTAGACATTTTAAGTTACACTTTGAAGCCCTCTAATCTCACATAGTTGGCGCTGGTAATAGGCGATTGCAGTCAACAGTTAAAGAATTATGGTTAGTTATGAATATGTATCTCAGATATTTTAACTTAAATGCATTTAGGATTTGGGCCAAAGGCTTTTCTTTGAGAATGGGTTTGTTTGAGTAGTCTTTTAATAAAATCACATTTAATGCCCATGTTCCATACAATTTCCAATGTTTCTTTTGAATTTAGCAAGAATTTTACAGTGAATGCAGAGTCATTCTGTTAGTTTTTTACCCCAGGCCTTAACAGTTGTCTCACGCGTACATAATTCAGAACCACTTTTTTTTTCTTTAACGTACACACCTCTATTGAGATCTTAAAAAAAAAAAAAAAAAAAAAGATTTTATTTATTAGAGAGCATGAGCTGGGGGACGGGCAAAGGCAGAGAGGCCAACTCCCTACTGAGTATGGAGCTGAACACAGGGCTGATCCCAGGACCCTGAGATCCTAACCTGAGCTGAAGTCAGATACTTAACCAGCTGAGCCCCCTAGGGCTACCCCTTTATTGAGATTTTCAAAAATAATCAGCTTAATTTTCATACAAGTACAGTGTCTTTTTGCATTCATACTTCACTGATTTATGTCCTAATTTAGTTAGTGCAGGAGTACGACTAATATAACCAGATATGGGGATATCTTAGCCTCAAATTCAGTTGATGGGAGCAGATGTGAGATGACCTTTGAACCATGAACACTTTGCTCATCATGAGGTTTATTAGCGGAGAGTAACATTAAAATACTGGGAGTCTGTTAACTGCTTAGAGCTGTCTGAAATTTGAGCTGCTTGGACTGACAAAAAGACCATAGATGTTGAAGTGAGAGTAGGTTTAACTGTTTTCGTAAGCTTCATTTTCCTTAGCAATAAAAGGAGTGAAGTAACCTAGTCCTAGAGGGCTTATTGTTTAGATTGAATGAGACAGTAGATGCTCAATGTCTTCCATGTGCATTAGTGGTTTTTCTTTGCCACCAACATCCTGCCAGGGAATTAGTTATTACTGACATAATTCTGGAAGTCAGACCTGCCTGTGGTCTGGCTTGCTTGTAGCAGAGGATTCTGGACATTGTTTGCAGTGCCTGATAACAAGAAGGGAAACCTAAGGTGTGACTTCTAAGATCTCCCAGTAGAGGCGCTGCCTCTTCCGAATTGGAAGGCCAGCAGACAAACAAAAACGGCCCAGAAGCATACATTTAGCCTGAAAGGAGCTTTCTGTGATTTGTCTTTATTAATATTATTGACATAAATGTTGATTCTTATGAAATATTTTCTTTCTAACAGGTTGTAAAATTAAAGCACTGAGAGCCAAGACAAACACGTATATCAAGACACCTGTTCGTGGTGAAGAGCCCATTTTTGTTGTCACTGGACGGAAAGAAGATGTTGCCATGGCCAAAAGAGAGATTCTCTCAGCTGCAGAGCACTTCTCCATGATCCGTGCATCTCGAAACAAAAATGGCCCTGCCCTGGGAGGGCTGTCATGTGGTCCAAATCTGCCAGGTCAAACCACCGTTCAAGTGAGGGTCCCCTATCGTGTGGTGGGATTGGTAGTTGGACCCAAAGGAGCAACTATTAAGAGAATTCAGCAGCAGACCCACACGTACATAGTAACTCCAAGCAGAGATAAGGAGCCTGTCTTTGAAGTGACAGGGATGCCCGAAAATGTTGACCGAGCACGAGAAGAAATAGAAATGCATATTGCCATGCGTACGGGAAACTATATCGAACTCAATGAAGAAAATGATTTCCATTACAACGGTACCGATGTAAGCTTTGAAGGTGGCACTCTTGGCTCTGCGTGGCTCTCCTCCAATCCAGTTCCTCCCAGCCGCGCAAGAATGATATCCAATTATCGAAATGATAGTTCCAGTTCTCTGGGAAGTGGTTCCACAGATTCCTACTTTGGAAGCAATAGGCTGGCTGACTTTAGTCCCACAAGCCCGTTCAGCACAGGAAACTTTTGGTTTGGAGATACACTACCATCCGTAGGCTCAGAAGATCTCGCAGTTGACTCTCCTGCCTTTGACTCTTTACCAACATCTGCTCAAACTATCTGGACTCCGTTTGAACCAGTTAACCCACTCTCTGGCTTTGGGAGTGACCCTTCTGGTAACATGAAGACTCAGCGTAGAGGAAGTCAGCCATCTACTCCTCGTCTGTCTCCTACGTTTCCTGAGAGCATTGAACATCCACTTGCTCGAAGGGTTAGGAGCGACCCACCTAGTACAGGCAACCACGTTGGCCTTCCAATATACATCCCTGCTTTTTCTAATGGTACCAATAGTTACTCCTCTTCCAATGGTGGTTCCACCTCCAGCTCACCTCCAGAATCCAGACGAAAGCACGATTGTGTGATTTGCTTTGAGAATGAAGTTATTGCTGCCCTAGTTCCATGTGGCCACAACCTCTTCTGCATGGAATGTGCCAACAAGATCTGTGAAAAGAGAACGCCATCATGTCCAGTTTGCCAGACAGCTGTTACTCAGGCAATCCAAATTCACTCTTAACTATATATATATACATAAATACTATATCTCTATATGGACTCGTAAAGGCATGGGTATAATGGTACCCCCAGTAAACTTCCTAATGAATTCTTATGACTGTTATCAGGCTTTATTGGGATTAGGCTAAAGTTGTTAGTAAACTTATAAAAGGCTGCTATGGTAACACTAAACCTAAGTGGTCTCTTGTCTATTAGTTTGGTTTGAATTATTAATACTATCCTGTAGACCCAGAGACATAGCTTGTATAAGAATTGTTAA